>NW_017306982.1:687772-754207 GCF_000935625.1 Nanorana parkeri | reverse complement strand
TATACAAGTACACACACACACGCACGCACACACACATGTATAAATATAGGTATACAGTATATTTATAAGAGTATATACAAATAAAGGACCTTATGCAGAAATATATAATTGAAGGGAATAAATTACTATAAATTCATTCGATTCTAATAGGATATTGGTGTAGTAAGAAATGTTTAGGTATAGAATGGTGCTCCTTTTTATTAAAAAATATTTCGCTTATGCTCACCAAACCTCACACGGAGTGGCCTGGATGTTCTATTCACGTAGTTTCCCACAGGGACAAAGAAGACCGTATATGACAAATTGAGTACTGCAATTAAGAAATTGTTTGATGGGAAACACTACACCATTGTTATCTATTACTTATTTTTTCCTATGCCACATGAACACCCAAGTGCCACAATTTGGGATGCTACACCTATAGCAACCAGTCTGACCAAACAGGCTTACACCCAACTTTTTTGATTTTACCAGGCCCATCTTATTTGGAGCCAGCAGGTTCTTCAGTGTTTTTGGTCTCTCAAATATAACCTTGGGGACTAAAGGATGACTCCAGAACTAATGATTTCCTCATAAATGGATCTTCTCTCAAAACCCTCCAATGTCTCCTTGAGATCCTAGAAAGTTCGGGACGCAGAAGCGATCTGGCGACAGGTAAGTCGCCAGGATCGCTTCTGTTGTAAAGCCGACAGTCGGCTCTACAAGTTTAAACAGACTCCCGGCGGCAAAAGTCGCCGGGAGTCTGTTTAAACAGCCCCGATGCTGGCGACGTACACTGTACGTCGTCAGTCACGAAGGGATTAAAAGCACCATTGTTATATTGGGTACAAAAGGACGGATTGCACGCTATACTGCTGTCTTCAAGTTTGGGTTTCCTCTCCAGTAAAAATGCTTCAATAGCCTCCTCTCTCTCCTCTTCTTAACAAACTTCCACTTTAATATTTCACCTTGACATTTATGGTCCTCAAGTACGGTACAAGTCCTCCTTAGTCTTCCATATTGTCTTTCGGAGATATTTTTAACCAATGTTAAAAATGTTGTTACAGGAAAATGGCAATCATCCGTCAGATGACCAGCAAAACATCTTCAAGAAAAATACAGCAAGTCCAGTTACCTTGAGTCAAAGTTGGAGGGAGGGGAGGAGGAGGCTGAAGGAGGGTCAAGGTGGGAGAGGTGATAAAAGGACCAGGATGGAGCAGTGGGGTCAGGGTCAATGGAGGGATGTGTACCATAAGTGAGGGACCAATTTGTAAAATCTGAAGAGGGTTGGGAGGGGGACTGGATAAGAGGTCTCCCTCCAAGGTGGGCATGATGGGAAGAGTGCTGGGGGGGGATTTTTTCAGGGAGGGCAGTAAAGGTGGCCATGATGGAAAGAGGGTTCAGAGGACAAATTTGTTTGGAACAGCGAGGAGAGGGGACATGATTGGAAGAGGGGAAGGGTATTGGGTAAGGGCAAGGAAGGGGCATGATGGAAAATGGGAGAGGGGATTAGGTAAGGGTGAGGACATAATAATGAGAGGGGGAGGGGATTGGGTAAGAGCAAGGAAGGGGGCAGGATAAGAAGGGGGATATGAGGGAGGGTGTGAGGAGGTGGAGGACTGTGAGGAAACGTACAAAAAATGGTTGAGGTAAAGACTGCCAAGGATGTGATGGGGGTGCTGGCGGTGGTGGCAGCAACTGCTCCACTTGCTGCATTTTATAATTTCCTTACATGCGACTGTGTATTCTTTGGCAAAGAAGTAGACATTATAATTTTTCATTGTAAACAAACATGTATGATTCAATGCAGATGGGGAAATAAAATAAGGTTAAATGAGCTAAGTACCTTACCGGGTTACCCCATCACAGTTTTACACTGTCAGTTTTTCAGGCGGACCCAATCGGATGCCCAATGCAAGTTTATGGGCAGCCGTGTGTAAACGGATGGGCGTCCGCTTACACTCGGTTACCACCACCTCCGGCTGTTGTTCCAGAATAACAGACGAATCAGAGATCCGTTTCATCAGACTGGATCATGCCGGATTGAGGGAAATGTGATGTAAAAGGATACATATCCGTTTACATCCTATTCCCCAAAGACACACATGGGGTCCTGGATTTGCAGTTTTTTCCTCCATTGCAAGGTGGAGGAAATAACTGTATGGACACGGATGTCACAGCAGTGACATCTGTTCTGTACTTCTGTGATTAAGACAGGATAAGTGCATGGATCCTCTCCTGATCAGCCCGTGTGAAAGGGGCCTAACTAGGGAGCACAGATACCAAGTACTGTAATTGGTACAAGTAGAAGTACAAGTACAGATACTTTTGCAGCTACTAGACTAGAGAAAAACTCAAAAGTTAGGAGGCAGCTGTCATTTTTAAGGAGCCTTGGCTACACGGCTCCTGGGATTTGTGTATCCCTATTTTATTGTAGGATTTGTTTTATATACAGTATGTGTGTGTGTGTAATGTGTATATATATTTATTTATACAGTATATATTAGGGATGTACCGATACCATTTTCCAGACCAAGTACAAGTACTAATACTTCACAGTACAGGAACACTTTTTGCTTGGCTGTTTGTAAATCACCCTCCCCCAACACATTTATACCTACCTTATCCCTGTTCCTTTCTTGCATCAGAACTGGAAGTCCAAACCCTGTGTAAGATTTGTGTCAGTTGCTTTTGGAGCTTGCATTGTCTGCACATAATTCTGGGAGAAGATCACATACTATCTCATACCTTAAAGGACTAGGTATTTTCTAAAAGCTCCCATGTAACAATGGAGCAGCATGTGACCCATGTAACAATGAAGCAGCAGGGAATCAGGGTTAGCTTTCAAGAGGCTCTGTCACTTCTCCCTGAATGGGTAAAGAGAGTCTCATTAAAGAAATCCCAAACTGAGAAAATGTGAAAGTTGCTATTGCTTACCTCTTCCTTTGAAAATTCTAGTCTTGAAGCTGTCATGGTGATACAAATGTTTAATACTTTCTGAAACATTGGGGGTGATTTATTAACCTAAACACACGCACGCACCAGGTGCGTGTGATTTTCACACAGCAAAACGTATTTATCAACCAAAAAGTCTCTAAAAGCATATTTCCACTAATGCCATATATGGAAAAATCATGCACATGATGCATATATAATGCTGCTTCACAGTTTAGACAAAAATGGTTAGCTCATGCATTTACATTCCTTGCATTCATCAACGCAAGCAACACAACATAGAGCTAATTTACACAACATCACCTTGCAATTCATGCTTGGCTTTGCACAACACACCTGCTGGGTGTGTACACACTAAAAAGGTGTTTAGATTCCACCCATTGATCATGCTGGTGATATACATGTTCGTGGTGTGTTTATAAGGTTAGTAAATCAACCCCATTGACTCAGAATAAGTATGCACATCAACATTTCTGATTTTAGTTCGACTTTGCTGTCTGTATCCAACTTCCCTCTAAGTAAATTAGAAAGTGTAGACATCAGAAACTCAGTGCATGTTTCTGTGAAAGTAAAAATATGTTTATCCAGTTGTCTTTTATATGTACATTGAATTAAAATCAGATTCATAGGCCCTTTGGAAATAAACCTTCGGAAATAAGGGGCCAAGTTACATTTTAGTCGGATATGCCACATTTTTAGAGGATTATTTTTAAAGCAGTGTTTTAACTTCATTCATTAAAGTATATGCATGTTAATTATCTAGTAAGGTCGAGTGAGAAAAAAAATATTTCTTTACAATAAGACTAGATACTTGGGGAATAAATAAATTATATAAGACAAATAAAAATCAACCTTCCATCTTTGCATTAAGAAACTGTGTAATACATTTTATACAATGTAACATTCAATTATGGTCAGAAAAAGAGCTGGTAATGGATGTTTAGGAAGTCTTGTGTCTTTCTAGAACACAGAGAACACCTTTTTACTCATGAGCTTAGACAAGTGTCCTTTTAACACATTTTTTAAAAGTGATGTATTACTATCCGTTTAAAGGGTAACTCCACTTTAAAAAAATGAATATAGCATATATAATGGTTGCACAAGCCATTTTGTAATTTACAAATTACCTTTCCACTTAAAACTGTAGCCACTGTATTGTTTTAAATCCGTCAAAAAATGAAATGCAATATGATGACTTGCAGGCGTTCTGTACACAGTTGGTGTACAGAATTCCACCAGAAATGTAACTTCCTGCTTCTTTGATTGACTGACTGATTTTCACAGAAGTCTGGACTAAGATACAAGTACAATTTTTGGCATACCTCGAAATAAGGTTACAATTCTACTAAAGGGATGTCAGCACTGCACTTTTATTTATTACAACACAGGAAGACTACCAGCTGATTATAACAAACCCAGACCCTCCCATTCAGGGACCTGTTTGGAAAGGACATACTGCAACAAAGAGCAAACAGGTAGGAGACTGCAACAAAGCTGGTTAAAAATCATTGCACTGTACCATCACCCAGAGATGATTGATTTTGTTCTCAACAAAACTGGAATTACTCTTTAATTATGATAGTTTCTAAAAAGGGGCTTGTTCATTAGTATATTTTTTGTGCTGTGGATTATAGAGGCATTACTTCAAAATTAATAAAATACACATCCAATGTGTGCATACATGTGAATTTCTTGTCAGCAATGAAACAGACTTGTTATTATAGATATAGGTTTTAGATGCTGGAATACAGCCAGTGCTTCTATCAAGAAGTCCAGCAGTAGGTCATGCTCTAATGCTGTTTGCCTTGGGGAACAATTATGAGAAATTAGTGCTGCATCATGCACCTGGGCCAATACTGCAAACCATATTAATTTTGGTATGGCAGAGCAAAGACTGTCTAGGATAAACCATTTGTCCCAAGACATTTCATACATCTCATATATTGAGCTTCAGGGAGCAATAGATTTTACTTTGCACTATGCTTTACAGAGTATACACTTACACCATCTTGGCAAACCTCTGTTCACCCAAGAAAATCAATTACTTTAGAAGGATCTTCTACTATTTCCTTTTTCCTGCCTCTTAAACAGACAAAATAAACTACCTTAAAGTAAAATGTAGGTTTGTTAATGAATCATCTCCTAAAAGTATCAAACATCTGAGATTTAGGATTATCACCTAGTCTTTAACTAAGCTAAACTAACGTTTCCTTTTATTTAACTGATTTTAAGAATTTCAGTACCCAAGACTATTTTAAGTTGGATACTACTAACACATTAAAAAGCAACAGCATCAATTATTACATTGTGCTCCTTGTTTCACATCAATGACTTTGGCTCTCACATTCACTCTTGGACTCAGAAGATGAGTCTATAGACTATGAAGCTGCAACTTTTGCTGAAATATAAAAAAAATTTTTTATAGCCCATCAGACAACTTAATCACCAGATTAAGACAACTTAATCACCTTGACTGACATACAGGTAGGTTAGACTGTGCTCACGGGTCTCCCTACTACTTGATCACAGGTCCAGGAATACTCTTAAGTGGTGCACTCTCCACTTTCCACAATCGCAGTGTTGCTGGAGATCTTTTCAATTACTGTATGCTAAAGATAGGGCAGATGGCATATCAAATGCAGTGGTTTATTGGTAAGCACGTCTGACTTGTAGCACTTGGGGTCCCCGGTTCAAATCTTAGCTAGGACAAATTTTGTACAACAAGTTTCCATGTTGTCCCTGTGCATGCGTGGATTTCTTCTGGGTACATCGGTTTCCTCCCACACCCTAAAGACATGCTGGTAGGCTAATTTGCTCTGGTCTAAAATTAACCGCAATGTGTTTGTAAGATAAGGACCTTAGAGTGTAAGCTCCTTGAGGGTAGATGTAAATGTGCCATATGTAAAGCACCGGGAAAAAAATATTTCAGCACTATAAAAATACCAATAATAAATAGCCTTAGATATTACTATTGCCTCCTTGCAGCATTAGAGGCCAATCCTGTGTTCCAAAGAGAACTTTTACAACCAATAGAAAGCTTTAGTCTGGATCTTCTCAAAGCTACTACCACTGTTATATTTTGCATATATTGCTTCAGTTTTTTTAGTTTTAACGGCCTCACGGCCAGAGCTTCTTGGATGTAACAGGCCGTCAAAAGAAAACAGACTTGTTATTATACATATAGGTTTTAGATGCTGGAATACAGCCAGTGCTTCTATCAAGAAGTTCAGCAGTAGGCCATGCTCTAATGCTGTTTGCCTTATCAAAAGACGGCCTGTTAGCCCTGCCCACTCGAGTGCACGACGAGCGAGCGGAAACTGCCAAAATGTAAAAACAGGCAGCCTGTTTACATACAAGCGGTCCACTGGCTGTAGAGCTGGCTGATCGGTTGTATACACTGTCGGTCTGTGGGCCCCCCTTCCACAGCCCCCCCATCACGCTGAACCCGAGCTCCGCTGTGCCTGGTATGAGCCCAGGACCAGCACGATGTCTCCATGACAGGGGATCAGGGTGATATCGGTACACAATCTCCCTACATTCCCTTTCCGGTGTCAGAATGTCAGAATGAAAGTGATGTATATTACAGATCTCTGCTTCATCAGCTTTTTGGGGGGGCCGTAAGTGACATTAAAGGTTTTGGAGACCCCTGATGTCTCTATAAAGAGGACCTGTTACATCCTCTGTGCTATCATATAGAGTGCTTCTTAGTCCCCTATGTGATAACAATAAAGTTAAGTGGGAAAAAAAATAGGAAAAAAAACTTAACGTTGCAAAAAAAGTCACACATGAAAAATATTTTTTTAAAAACACAATTTTCACAAAAAGTCCACACCCATAAATACACGCGTGCAAGCATGTGTCAGGAGCACATACGTGCAAAAATTACGATTGCTCCCATTACGTGACACACTTTACATATAACCATGAACGTCGCAGTGAGAGCAATAATTCTAGTGCCAATAATCACTGATAACACTAAACTGATGAGCGGTAAAAGCTTTTTGGGTAATTTTGGGTATGGTAGTTTTTTGGGGATTTTGCGGGTGTGCGCAATTTTAAAGCTTGACATGTTTGGTGCCTAGTTACCTGACGTGACCCCGTGTTTTATATTTTACCAAACAAATGAGTAATATAAATGTATTATAACATAATAAAAATAATATAACATAATGTAAATTTTTTTTATTTTTTTCACAATTTTCAGTAATTTCTCCTTAATATTGTAAAAAATAAAAACCCCAGTGGTGATTATATACCACCAACAGAAAGCTCTATGTGTCCCCAAACAATGTTATAACATTAATTTCAGTACAGCGTTGCATGACAGAATAAATGTCAGTCAAAGTACTGCAGCGCTGAATAATGAAAATTGGCCTGGCCAGTAAGGGGGTGTAAACACCTGGCCAGCAAGTGGTTAATGTATTTGAGTAATAAACGTACTATTATGAACATCAGGGCCAACCTTTGGGGTGTGGGAACTTTGCAGCTGCACAGGCTGCCATGGCAACAGGGGCACCAGGAGGCCGACATAGCTCACTATGACATACGTTGCAGATAGGGCCAGATTCCCCACAAGGCCACCAAGGCCATTGCCTAGTGGTGGCAGGAAGTAGAAGGGTGGCAAAGCTTCTTCTTGGATTTCCGCTGCTCTCCCCACCTGTATGGACAGAAACAGGGGGGGCAGAGAAGGGAGTGCTGTCATCAGGATGGACTAGCAGGGAGAAGATTGCAGAGCCACCATCTGTCAAATCCAAGATGGCCAAGCTGCTCTGTGATTGGCTGTGTGGCTCCTGTCACTTTCAGGATGGCTGAGCGTAGGATTGGTAAAGATGTGTAATGTTTACTGATCCTCTGTGCGTAGCACAAACACTAGAGTGATCGCTGATCACTGCAATGTTTCTAAACAACTGGGGACCCACAGTACTTTGTGTCCCCAGTTATGAACAGGAAGTGCTTTACACCACTTCCTTTTCATTCATGAGTTTATGAATGGGTAGAAGCAGCTCAGTACAGAGACTTCATAACTAGTTGATAGTAAATATTTACTATCTCCAGTTTGTGAATGAATGGGAAGCCTCTGTATTGAGTGCTTTCCATCTATTCAGTACTGAGGCTGCAGAAAAAGAGATTGAGGATACCATGTCCTTTAATTTCGTTTTCTATTTCAAATGGGAAATGTCAGGGGGTCTGTTTAGACCCCTGATATTTTACCAAAGCCCCAAAACAATAAAAAAATATAAAAAAATTAAAAAAACACAACCCACCTACACACACACATATTATACATGTGCAACAGTGTGCACCATGCACTTTGTTTTAGTAAACTGTATGCACTATTTAGTCTAGGTTTTGTGTTCTGTTTTTTCGTTTTTACTTTCCTAGATGCACTTACTTGAAAAAAGGGTCCACATGACATCCTGACACTTTATTTTTATCAACTCTATTTTAGTTTGACATTTGTTGTCTACCACTTGTTTGCCTACTGTTGTTTTATTTAATAAGAATACTTATATTGTGCTTACAAGTTTAATACCTTTGAATACAAGTTTTTTTAATCATACTTTTTAATCTGTTTCTTTCAGGCTTAACAAAATGGGAGGCTTTAAATGATGCGGGTATTGGAGAAAAGGGTGTGGCCACTTAGGGCTGTGGTTACTGTGGGGTGTGGTCACTGAGGGGCACTGTCAGGACAGGAGGCTATGAGATATTGTAGATATGTTGTTTATCAGTGTGATTGGGGGTAGTAGGCACATGACTTAACCTTCCAGCAGAGGTGACAAGAGGAAGTAATCACAAGGGTTAATTCCTTCAGTGAGAGATGGCTCAAATGCTGTAAAGTGTAAATGAGATTTACCTAACACAATTAGCATCTTAGTGTTGAGTAGGGATTCCTTTTGGCATGGACCATTCTTTCACACCTCTTCTGGACATGGAGGCACCAAGAATGTAACCTTCTAAGGGCCCTCTCACAAACAAAAGAAGCACAAACCCATCCTCCTTCTATTAAAAGCTCAGATATAAAAGATTAAATATGGATCCAGGGATTAATATCCGAGGGTCCTAGTATATATATTACAGGTACCCTCATTATTGCCTGTAGAATGATACCAGACAAGGCTGGGGTATCTTCACTCATTTAAGAGATAGACGAAAGCTGGTTTTGGAGGGTCTCAGCCTACCCATGTTTGATGTCTATGGAAAGAGGCAGTTGTGCTGGGTATGGATCTAGAGATAGCATATCTGTGTCAGACTCCTATCCAGAAATATTGCCCTTTTTGTCATATATAGGTTCTGTCTGGGGAAAAACTCCCCTACCAGGTGTGAAATAGGTGGGGGCTTCAGGTCCTTGTCTCTTAGCCACACCTGTTTCCCCACCCTGTTCATCCCAGAGGCTGGACTGCAACCTGAGCTGGGACCCACAGGTATAAAAAATGTTGCAAGGGTAACCAAAGTGACCCTTGGGGCCTAAATCTAATTTTGTAGCAAGTTGCCATTTTCCTTGCCGGCTGCCCCCTGGGACAGAATCGAGTGCTTCTGTAAGTAGGATTTCTATCAGTTTTCTCCTTTTTATTTTTGATCTGTTTCTTGTGTGTAACTGTCTTGTATAACATCTAATTTTAAATATATGCACTGTGAATACTTTTTCTTCATAATAAATCATTCATTTATTAAGTTCCTGCCTTTGTCTGGTATAAGAACCATATATGTTCCTGAGGAGGTTCTTTTAATAGTTCAGTACCTTATACACGTTCGGCTAAATTTAAGTTTGGGATCTTTGTAAATTATTCTGGGTATTATATCCTAAATTTGGAATTGAGTGTTTAACCAGGTTTGGTTTGGTGGCAGCAATCTATAGATTACACGGAGTGGGTGATGTGTAAGTGGGACTTTTTATCATTATTTCCCAGTCTAGTGAAGACAAATAGTGATTGTTCAACCCTCTTACCACTGTAATACGTCACGTGGCCGCTTGGAGTAGCGCCCGTTCGTGACAGGCACTGTAAAGCTTTCTCGCACAGGGCACTTAAAGGCCTAAAGCCGGCCCTGATAAATATGATATGAAGTAATGGTTGCTAGTTATTTATTTTCTTTCAAATATTTTATTTTATTATTTTCGTCAACACATATTAAGACACATTTATAATACAACCATACAATAAAATAACATCCATCTAGAAATTACATTACTTGTCTAGCCCTATTGATTTCCTATTCTCATCCTAATACATCTATACAAATATATACAGATAGACTTTAGAAGAGAGGAGACAATGTTACCATTGTATACGTTATTAGAAAGGGTAGGTTCTTATAGGAGGTATATTTTACCAGTCGTTATTTTGACTTTCCTAGCATCTAGCTACCACCCTAGTCCCCTCAATCTAATACATTACTAGGGTTAATCCTGTTAAAAAATGACATATTTCCCTAATGATTCTCCTTTTTAAATGTGCAATCCTAGGACTGTTCTACTAATAATAGTAACTAGTAGCCACCAGATTTGGCCATTCAGTAATCCCTGCCTAGATGATGTTTATAATACTGACACATTAACTTTTTTCTCTTTCTTTTTCTTCTTCCTTTTTTGTTTTGTTTACTTAGTTGTGTAGGTTGGCTAGTTATTTATTTTAAAAATATATTACTTTATTTGAAACAGACATTAGCTTTAGAATACACCAGTTGATTTGTTTATGAAATTAAAACCAGACCTAGTTGTACATGTTAGCTTATTGTTCATTATAAGAATATAAGCAAGCATAATATTTTAGCACTCTTTGAAGATGCTTGTTCATTTTTCTTCAAGGTGAGCAAAAGAAATTTAATTGAAAATTTGGCATGAAAAACTATAGAAGATAATCAAATTATTGTATGCCATTTTGTTATAACAAGATCCCTGTGGGAAAAAGGTTCCATAATTATCTTACAGACAAATAAATATGATGATGTGACTGGTAAAATGTTCCATATTTACACATATGGGCATTAATTGGATGTGGTATTAAAAGCGAGTTAATAGAATATCTGCTTTACTGATTTACATCCAAACTATTCCAGGAGATGTTTATATTAAAATTAATTAAAATCATACAGTATATTTGTTTAGAGATGAGCGAATTTCTTTGAATTGTAATGTTTCAGAGACACAAAAAAAATCTAAATTACTTCTGTCACAAGCATGTTTGCAGAATAGTGGGGAAAATGAATCAATGCAAAACAAAATATTTGTTATGTCTGATAAATGTAACTCCCCAACCCACACACAGTGCTTCCTTTGTACACTAGAAGGGATTATTTGAGTTGCCCTATTGGATTTGTTGAATAATAAATGGATACTCAGCTTTTACTGAGAAGTTAACAATATGTATTTGGTTACAGGAATAAGGTTTAACCACTTGCTGACCGGAGTGTTTACACCCCCTTCCTGTCCAGGCCATTCTTTATTATTCAACACTGCAGTACTTTGACTGACATTTATTCCGTCATGCAACCCTGTTGCAAAAAAAACCTACCACACCTAAAATTGGCCATAGGCGACGCTTTAAAATATTTTACCGCTCATCAGTTTAATGATAACAGTGATTGATGGCCCTAAATTATTGCTCACACTCTTATGTTCACGATCATATATAACAAGTGCTTTGTAATTGGCGCAATTTTTTTACACTTAACTTTTTTGTTATCACATAGGGGGCTAAGAATCCCCCCATGTGATATCAAATTACAGTGACAGGTCCTCTTTATGGAGACATCAGGGGTCTCCAAGACCCCTAATGGCGCCTAGGGACCCCCAAAGAAGCTGATGGAGCAAAGAGAGTGACAGATGAAAGCCAGAGAGTGACAGATGAATGCGAAAGTGATGTAGTAAACATCACTTCCTGCATTCAGAGACTGGGGAGGAGAGCGGAGGGAGATTGTGTACTGATCTCCCTCTGCTCTCTGTGCATGGAGCCACATGGAGCCACACTGCCGATCCTTGATCAGACACCCGGGATCGCGGGGACGGCAGGGACGGCGACTGCGAAGAGAGGCAAGGAGGGGGCACAGAGATATGCATCATACAAGCGATCGGGCTTCTTTACTGATACTGGACCGCTTGTATGTAAACAGCCATCGCAAGCTGTTTAAAATTCTGGCAGTTTCCCTCTCGTGCGAGGGTGCGGGCACGAAGGACATTTAAAAATGCCCACCTGCATCCAGAAGGCTCCGGTCCGGCCGTTTTTGTACATTCAATGGACGGGAGGTGGTTAAAAAAAAAGAGAATGAAAGTATATGTAAACCTTAAAGGAGAACTATGGGGTCAGGGCTTTTCCCCATAGTTCTCCTAAGGGTACCAGGAGGACACAAACTAGCGTCCTCCCGTCACCCAAAGCTCAGTATACCGCTACAGATCGCGGTATACTGAGACCCCACAGCCGGAATGGATCCCGACAATGCTGTCTGGATCCACCCGGCTGCGTGAGTGACAGCTGGCTCTGCCTATCTCGAGGCAGAGCCAGCTGTATCTGCCCCCTCCCCCGTCCGTTCCGCCAGTCAGCGTTGTAGGATTGGACAGGGGGGGAAATCCCTGTAGGGAGCCGTGAGTGACAGTCACGGCTCTCTGCACGGATAGATCGAGACGTGAGCGAGCAACGGTATGTGTTCGCTCACTTCCCGATCTACTGAGCCGATGTGTGACAGTTTCATTGTCACAGGTCGGCTCAGATTATGAGGCTGAGTGAAAATCACTTGCCTCATAATTCTCCTTTAACAATGAACTTCTACTATTTGTTCCCTTTTGGTCTATTAAATATACAATGGAAAAACATTTTGTTCTATCTCTTTGATACCTGCAACAAACTTTTAATCTTGTCAGAAATTCAGAATCATTCTGTGCCCTACTCACTCTGTCCCTGTTATTTCAAGAAGTATAATTAGTCCTTCTATTTGTTATCTTGGACTACATCATACCTAGTACAGCAGACATACACCCAGTAACCATTTTATTGGTTTATCTTCTTGTTAAAACAACTACATAAAAATTTCAGACATGGTCAAAAGGTTCAGTTGTTGTTTGATCAAACATTGTATTAGGAGGAGAGTGAAGGCTCCTTATGTAAATGTTTTACCATGGAGTATTTTTGCTGCCAGACATGGAAGATACAGTTTCTCAGAAACCACCGATCTGGAATTTTAGAAGACAAGTGACAAACAAAAAGGAACAAAAATCAGAAAGTTTAGGTTTTATGTGCCTAAAATGTCTTACTGATGATAGAGTTCAGGAGAAAATGGCCTTATACATACAAACTCATAGGATAGCCACACCACACTTAAAGCTGAACTCCGGACACAAAAACGTTTATTTAAATACATTACTTAAGAGGATATAAATCCACTTTCTATGCATCAAGTGCCTTTGTTGTAGGGGATCAGCAGATCCACCTACTACAGGCTGAGGACCCAGAGTCCTCTGTGTTACATGTCCCTTCATCTGTTCACCCTACCCACATATAATGGACTGAATTTCTGATTACTAAAATCTCTACCACAAAGCTTTCTCCACCCCTTCAGCCCTCCAAACCCCCTCATCTTCTTCATCTTCCTACATGGCCTCATGGTGTATTTGTGTCCCAGAGATGGAAGCAGTAAACAGAGAGGGATCTTGCCCCACTTGCTTAACATCCACTTCCTATTTGACCCTGTGCAGTCTTATTGGGGCCAGCTGGTGTTTCTGGGAGAGAGGCATCAAGTCCTTATTTTCCTGCAGTGCCTTCTGCTGTGCCTCCAGTGTCTTGCTATAAGAGACTATTATGTGTGTTCTAGCAGGAAAACAAAGGGATGGTGTCACATATTTCTGCCTGCTCATGGATCACATTTTTGTAGGCTCATAATAGACAAAAGACATACCAGTTAAGCCGCCACTGCCAGGGGGAAATAAATCCTCTGATAAAAATTAAATTAAATAAAAATGATGGCACCTTACTGTGCAGGCCAGGAACTCACACAAGGGGGCTGTTTCCAGTAGCTGTTATGGAAGAGGTTGCAGTGCCAGGAGTTTGACCAAACTTCCATTCATACACTGGGAATGCAGATGATTTTTAAATAGTGGCTGTTTCACCTGCGACAACTTGGAGAGCTTGGTGGGTTAAGGTTGCTACTGGAGAATGTGGGGTGGGTGTTGGCGAGGTCTGACGCTACAGCTTTCTCTTCATGGTCTTCTGTCTGGACCCCTGGTAGAAAAGAACAGACCTTTTAACCTCTAGGAAACATCACCCCCCTCCCAGTGAATGTAGCAGACATAAAGTGCATTCAGATGTACCAGGTGAATGTGGGGGACAGGAGAGGCCCGTTGCTGCTGACGTTCTCTCTGCCAAGTTCTGCTGCCACCAAGCTCTCTATAGTTTTTACTTTACTTATTACTATGGAGTTAAGGGATTGTGTAAGAAGATTGTGACATGAGACAAATAAGACATGTATTGCTCCAAGTTGAGTTTGAAAACTGAGACAGAGGGACAGCACACAGCAAGATAAAGCAGATATTGAATAGGGCCATGATAGACTTGATCCTGCAAAGAAGATTGAAAAATGTTAACAGTTTAAGACACATTAATAGTGATATTGAATAGGGTCATGCCAGATCTGTTTCCTCAAGGGTATAAAGATACAGAAGTGAACAGCTGTTAAACAGTTTTAGTTAAATAGTAATGGGTAAGAACCCCTAACAGGTTTTACTGCTGTTTGTCTGCTTGCTGTTGTTTCTGTTTGCCTTTGTACAATTGTCACCAGAACTAAAGTGAGGGAATATCCAAAATGTTGATGATTTCTCCAAACCTTCAAAATAGTAAGTAAATGGAGATCTCTAATCCTAAAATGGAAAATATTAACCACCTCCCAGCCTCCAATAAAAACAGTACCATCTTAGCATTTCCTTTTCAAAGTGCCATTTTCAAATGGAGCCTGATGTAAGTGTCTGTGGTGGGTCAGACCGTGACATTTCCCAATCCTGAATTGTGAACTAAGCCATATAGCTAAGCACACATTATTAAAATGTATCTTAACTCCAAAACATAAATGTTATACATTGCAAATTACCATTCCTTATATGTTTTGACTGCATTAGTTTTTTTTTTTTCCCTTTTTTTTTAGCTGGTAATCATGTGAATAACATACTATGGGGTCTATTCACGAAGCTGCCGAGGGATCTGGCCGTAGCTTTCGGCCAATCCTTCGACTAGCTTCGTGGAGCTAGCTGTCACTGCTAGCTCCGCACAATCGTTTTCTATTTACTTTTTTTACCTTTTTTAACTCTTTTTCTGTTCTGCTCGGTCTCTCTACGGGACCGAGCAGAACAGCCGAGCCAAATGCCGCTCGGCGGCATCCGGCTATTCACTCACTGCTGTTCGGCATCTTTAAGAATAGCCGGAACAGCAGTGAGAAGCCTGCCGGAGGTTCGGCTCAGCCGATCCAGATGTTGGATCGGCTGAGTCGAACTCCTTCTGCACTTCGGGTCGGCCAAACATGCTGAGCATGTTCGGCCGACCCGAAGCCACACGAAGCAGGCCGATGTACGGCGGATTTCAGCCGATGTACGGCTGAAATCAGCCGTACCAGCCTGAAGTGAATAGCCGAACAGTGTTCGGCTCACTTCACTTCTGATCGGTCATTCACTCGGCAGCATAGTGAATAGACCCCTATCTGTCCCTGAATAGCTACTCACATGCTCCACTGTATCTATGTAGGGAACCATGATCATTACCCTAGCAAAGGACTACAAATGCATTTCCCTGTTCTCATCTTCATAAAATGGGGGATGGGGGAATAAGTAGTTTACAGAAGATAGCATGGAGGGAAGATAACATTAGTCATACAAGTGCATTCTGCTTCAGATGGGTCCATACTTGTCTGCACCTAAATACTGAGTGCAAATCCAACTTAAAAAAGATACAAGAGGAAGCACACCAGCATACATTGCTTAAAATCCTTATATTGCATTAAAAGTGGTACAGAAGGTAATCTGGCAAAGAGTGAATCTTCGGGTGTATTTTAAACAATCAGCAGAGCCAAACATCCTGCAAAATTACATGTACATTTGTTCTGAGTGAATGGAGGAAAAACAAATGTCAGAATACAATACAATTTTCTTTACAATGTAATATCAGGTGCAGTATGGCCACAACCGATTACATTTGACCTAGAAAGAAAGTATACTATTAACATTTGTTTTTGCCTCTTGTAGCACACTGTAGTGATGAAAGGCTCTGCAAATTATTTAGAAATACACCCCTTAGTGAGCTCCCCAATTTCAGGAAGTTACAAGAACACTGTATTTCTGACAAAATCAACAGGCATTTTCCACCACATCTTAGGACTAGTAAGCTGCAATATATGCAACTTTTGTTCTTGGCTTTAACCGCTTGAAGACCAGGTGTTTAGACCCCCTTCCTGGCCAGGCCATTTTTCAGTGTTCAGCGCTGCAGTACTTTGACTGACATTTATTCCGTCATGCAATGCTGTACTGAAATGAATTTTATACCATTTTTTGGGGACAGATAGAGCTTTCTTATGGTGGTATTTAATCACCACTGGGGGTTTTATTTTTTACTATATTCAGGAGAAATTACTGACATTTTTTTTTACATTATGTTATAAAACAACGAATATTACCCACTTTTTTGGTAAAATATAAAAGACGGGGTCACGTCGGGTATATAGACACCAAACATGTCAAGCTTAAAAATTGCGCGCACTCGCGAAATCGCAAAAAACTAGCATACCCAAAATTGGCCATAGGCGATGCTTTAAAAGCTTTTACAGCTCATCAGTTTAGTGTTATCAGTGATTGATGGCCCTAGAACTATTGCTCTCATTCCAACGTTTGCGTAATTGGCGCAATCGTCGATTTCGCAGGTATGCGCACCTGACGCATGTTTAAATGCATGTATGTAGGGGTGGGGACTTTAAAAAAAAAAATTATTTTTTTAAAATTCTTTTTTATGTGTAACTTTAAAAAAATTTGGGGGGAAACTTTACATTTTTTTCCTATTTTTTTTTCTTCACTTAACTTTATTGCTATCACAGAGTGGGCTGAGAAACCCCTCTATGTGATAGCAAAAGAGGTGACAGGTCCTCTTTATGGAGACATAAGGGGTCTCCAAGACCCCTAATGTCACCTAGGACCCCCCTGAAGAAGCTGATGAAGAAGAGATCTGCTTCATCAGCTTGTCTCCAGCATCTGAAGCTGGAGAGTGACATGAGAATGCGGAAGTGATGTAATATACACCACTTCCGCATTCTGACAGCGGAGAGGGGACCGAATCCCCTGTGACAGAGGCAGTATGCTGGTCCCGGGGCTCACACCGGAGCCCGGGACCAGCTTGACAGCGTGAGGGGGGAGGGGGGGCGCACATCACGCAACCTCATACAAGCGATCCCCGGCTCTATAGCCGGCGGATCGCTTGTATATTAACGGGCATCGCTGCCTGTTTTCTAATGACGGCATTTCCCGCTCGTGCACGCTGCGCGGCGCGCCCGAGCGGGCCGATGTAACAGGACGTGTATACACACCCAGTTACATCCAAGAAGCTCCCGGCCGGCCGTGTATAAACACAACGGCCGGCCGGAAGGTAGTTAAATATTCTTTTATCTCACCTATACTGTTAAACTAAACTACAAAAAAGGTGAAAAAGCTCCTACAGCAAAAAAACAACAAAGTATTAAAAAGTCATAACAACATTTCATGCAATAGGCCTATTTTATGAGCAGCAATGTTCTACTACTAAAGTGTTTTAAAAGTAAAAACAGAAAAATATAAGAAAACATATTCAGTGTAGGGAATTTAAATTGATCTTTTGATGCGAGAACAATATCTAGCATTATTTTGAATTAGTAGATTATAACTTTTTATGTATTATTTGGAAACAAGATTTGCAAAGTGACAAGAACACCAGGGTGCTTAAAATAGAAAGGAAATTAAAAGATTATAGAAAAAAAACATGCAGGAACAAAAATAATAATAAGTGTATTAAAATTATATTATGGCTTAGGAAGCAATAATAAAAAAAATACAGGACATGGCACTTCAGTGATGATTTTAACATATCAGAATTTTATAATAGCTGGAAGAATAAAATGTAATTTTAATAAGCTAAAAATAAAAACAAAGCTATTACAATTTTTTTCAAATGTGTTTTTTAAATGTTGAAAATTGTGTACATTTTATTTTATCAACCATTTTATGTACAGTACATACAGTTTTAACTAACACATCAATAAGACAAGTTTTTAACAATGATAAACATTTTTATACTAGTGTATGGCTCACATAATTTCACTTGAAGTTGTTTCTGTGAATACTAGCAATGAGCAAACAAGATCTAAATTATTATGGCTGTTTATGGGTCAATCTGCATACATGAAAATCATAGGCAATTGCTGACATCTTTCTGCAAGTGCTAGTTGCCTGAATCTCATGCTGACCTTCTTCCGTATTTTTTTTAGATCGTGTGTTGAAATGGACCTGCGCTACGATGATAGTGGTACACCCAGCTGCTGTATTCAATTTGTATGGAATACACACACATTAGCTCAATCAAATCCAAATTACACTGCGCTCGAGTGAGTGATCTATAAAAATGTGGTATAAATCTAGAAATTGTGTCTCTGATGCAGTTTTCACAGAAACCACTACACTCAGGCGTTTTATCCATTACTCTTCCGGGCGTGGATTTGAACCTTTGACGTTAGCAATGGCAAGCCTGTGCTCTAACCGTTACTCTATAGCCTCTGTACTTTAACCACAGATGTGTTGTAGAGGTAAAATGTTGTCATTTTTTTCCCCTAATGTCATTTTGCTGCAACGAAATTCGTCCGATAACGAATTTCGGGAAATCGGGAATTTCGGATTCGTTTGCATTCGTCTTAGCTGTAATTCGGAATTCGGATGCATCCGAATCTCCGAATTTCCGAAAATTCGTCTGAAACGAATTTCGGAACGAACCGAATCGCACATGTCTAAGTCTCAGCAAAGGTACAATCCCGTGATGTACACAAGTTGCATGTGTATATAAATAAATGTCTTAAACTAAATGAATTGTATAAACAACAATCTATGAAGTGTAAAGTGTCATAATAAACGTCCTTTAAAGATGAAGTAAAAAGTAATATTCCAAAAACTCAATTGGGTTGATTTACTAACCTTATACACACGTCACGGACAAGTATACACCTCTGTAGTGTGTTCCCTCCTAGCATGATCTATTGGTGGAATCTAGAAACATTTGTAGTGTGTACACACCCAGCAGGTGTGTTGTGCAAAGCCCTGCATGAATTGCAAGGTGATGTTGTGTAAATTAGCTCTACGTTGTGTTGCTTGCGTTGATAAATGCAGGAATGTAAATGCATGAGCTAACCATTTTTGTCTAAACTTTGAAGCAGCATTATACTGTATATGCATCATGTGCATGATTTTTCCATATATTGCATTAGTGGAAATATGCTTTTAGAGACTTGCATGCCGCTATTAGAGCGGCGTGTAGCCTATGGTGCATGCTACATGACGCGCACGTACGTAAATACATAAAAATGCGCCATATCGGCGTGAAAATGTGACACGTTGCTCATGTTTGGTTGATAAATATGTTTTGCTGTGTAGAAATGCACACGCACCTGGTGCGTGTGTGTGTTTAGGTTAGTAAATCACCCCCAATATGTCCATTGTGAAGTTGTAGTGCTTTGTGCTTCTCAGTGCTCCACGTTTATTAACAGAAAAGGTTCCCACTCATCAGATAGCCTTTGTAAACTTGCTTAGGGTATATCCAATTGTTGGTCTGCCTCTCAACAATCCCTGTGGGAGATGTTCAACAGCACCACCTCCTCCGGCTCTTTACAGATATAAAAAAAAACACGACTTCTGCACTTCAGGTCTCCTCAAAAAGGAGACCCAGAAAACGACCAAAAATAGCTAAAAGGAAATAAATGGGGACATTCATTGTGCAGTATGTCCAATAAAAAACTTTATCAAAAGGTTAAAAACACTCACAAGAGTCAACAATCAAATTGCATATAAACACCACACCAATGTGCTCCTTCTATGTAAAGACTGGGGTTTAGTGATCTCAATGAACACCTGCTCATCTACGCATTTCAGAGCTGAACAAGTTACAGAAGAATTTGTGTAGAAAGGAGGAATTTGGGTTCTTAGAGAACTGGGCCAACTTTATGAATGGGTACTAGCTCTAAGGACAGATTGCACCTAAATGGAGAGGTTGCAGCTTTGATGGATAGAAGATTGGAGGAGATTTTAAACTAAGATTTAGGGAGCAGGGGGCAGACAACAATATACCAGAGTAAGGGTCAAAGTAGGCACAGGAAATAGAGTAGACATGTCAATTTAATTTCATTCTGAATGGATATTCTTACGAATGTTGTTAAATTTGAGTGCGCCCGACTGCAAATGAATCCAAATGTTTAACAAATGTTTAACGAAAATTCAACTGAATCCAAATTTTGTTCAAAATGAAACTAAATTGGACAAGTCACTGTTCTCTGGCTAATCACATTTTTTGGGGGCTGTTGGGGGTTGCATTACAAGTACGGTCATGTGTCTTCCTGTTCATTCCAAAACGCAAATTTGGATGGATACAAAATCCGAGTAATTAACTGAATCAAATTTTGAATATGAAATCCAACAAACTAAATAAATAAAAATCCAAATTGATCCAAAACAAAACAAATTGCATGCAGGGCTGCATGTCTAATACAGAGCGGGGCTCAAACTGGATGGCAAGGAGATTTTATTATCTAATGTATGTCCAATTCAGGAAGCGTTACAATGTCAAACTGTAATTTAAGAGTGAACAATAATAAAATATTAAATGTGAATACAAAATTAAAATGTACGTACACAGTGCAAGAAGTCTGAAAACCAAAATTGAAGGGCTACAGCATCTGCTATTCGAGGAGCATTTTGACTTGGTAGGTATAATGGAAACCTGGCTGGGCTACTAACCTGGAGGAGTACACTCTGTTTCAGAGGGACAGGATTGGTAGAAGATGTCATGGAGTCTGCATGCATGTCAAGGGCGATCTGAAAATAAATGTGAGAGATAATATAACCAACAAGAGTGGTGGTGGTGCAGAGACATACAGGTCTATTCACTAAAGGGTGAAGAGTTTGGAGAAGGCAGGAGAAGGGAACAATCTAGGCCAACATAGCTGATTTGGAAAAATTCTCCAATTCAGCTCACTTTCCAGTTCAGCTATGTTGTCCTAGATTGTTCCCTTCTCCAAACTCTTCACCCTTTTGTGAATAGACCCCATTGTGTCACACTTTCCTGTTCCCTGATCTGGTGCCAGGTTTTGTCCTCTGTCTGAGGTGCTCAGATTCCTGCCAATCAGCTCTCTACCTAGGTGTTATTGAGCTAGAGCACCTGCTGCTTGGGGTTTGAGCAACGTGTCTCCACACTAACAGCGATCCTCCCTTGTTTCCAGTAGCGTTTTGCTATTTCCTAAGTATTTACCTGTATTCTGTGTCTTTTGGTCTTTTGTTGTTGGTGTTCTCGATTTCTGCTGTGTTTCTAGTGTGACCCTGTAGTTTCTGCCTTTGTCTCTCTGTTCCATTTTCTGCGTGTGCTCTGTGTTCATCTTTTTTTTTAAAATCAGATAGTTTTTATTGGCATTTGTTTTTTTGTACAACGGTACAAACAGTTCCATTAAGCCACATGCGGCCAATCCAAAAATACATACAAAATCTTGTACAGATTAATAATGGAAGAGGAAAGAGGGAAGGGGCAACATACAAAATGGGAAAGGGGAAGGGTAGGAAAACGATAAATCATAACCAGCCTCTACCACAAGGCAACACATATCGCTCTACCTGCATGACAATATCAAAATAAAAATACAAGGGGTAACAATTCCTGCAGTAGTCACAACAGTGGCACGACTACTGACACTTTTGACCGGTTTACCCAAAAGAATAGCACGGTAATTGGCCCATATTTGTAGGGTGAGGTTCAAGGGAGACGACCAGCAGGACGGTAGGACAACCATTCTGACCATATTAGGTAGAACCTGTGAATGGCGCCCCTTGCTTGGTACGTAATACGTTCAAATTCAACAGTTCTATCAAGCTCCTCCTTCCAGTTACAGACCGTAGGCGGAGACTGAGAGATCCACTTACGAACAATCAGACGGGTGGCTGTAAACAGTGCCCGCCTAAGGGCTATCCCAAGCGGAGGGTCAAATTGTGCATCATCATCAAATACACCCAGAAGACACAGAAGTGGAGAAGGCGTCAATTGAATGTTAAAGACAAAATTAAGCGTGTCCACAACTAGCCTCCAGTAGCGTACCAGTTTTGGGCATCTCCATAGCAAATTAATCAGGGATCCGTGTTCCTCTTTACTGCTTGTTTCCCTGCTCTGTTTCTTGTTCCCACATCCCTGCTTCCATTTGTTTGTGCTTCCCCATTCACCTGCATCCACTTACTGTGTCTATTCCACTATGCTCCACTGTACAACTCCCTCCTGTCTCCCAGTGCATCTTAATTATTCAGCTTATCCATGCATACCCTGTGTTACTCTTTCCTTCTGCATCCTCTGTGCTTTGCCTGCTGTGTTGACCAACTCAGCTTCCCTGTATACCCTTTTAGGTGTTCTTGTGCATCTTGGGTGTTCCCATTTCTTTGTGTTTGTCCTGCATTCTGTGTATCGCACTGTCCCATACCACTGTGTCCTGCTTCCCACTGCTGTTCTGCATAGTTTTGTTAGCTAGTTTGCATGGGTGTGTAAGAGGGCCACAACCTGGAAGCTGTCTTGCAACATAACACCCCCACAATTAGGGGCTCTGGAGAAGACCAGGTGCTTCTTGGATTCTGCACCTCTTTCATACCTACAGCGATGTGCAGTCATCCTGTCTCATGCTTTCTTCATCTAGATATTCAAGTGGCCCTATATTTCCTGTGTCCAGTAACCTAGATTGTTCTGCAAGTCCCAGAATTAGCATCCATCATGCCATAGTTCCCAAACTGTGATACGCCATAGCTTCATACAAATGCACCAAATAATAGTAGATTGATTGTGACAGTGTGTTAAAGGCCTGCTAAAATAAAGGCTAAGACAGAAATGGCTGGGAAAATGGGCACATCACAGTTCCTAGTTCCTACTTCCTAATCACAGTTCCTAGTTCCAGTGACAGTTCCTTGTTCCTGTGAAAGTTCCCTCTCCTAGTGAGAGTTCCTTGTTCCAGAGAGTTCCTAGTGTATGTGACTCCTGTGCACTCCCATTACCCCAGTGTCTCAAGTACATCCTAGCATTCCTCTGCCTCCAGCATCCAATTAACTCCTATTCCTCCAGAGCATGTGAACCCTGTTTATTCAGAGGATCACTTTGCACCTGTGTTTACAGCTTCCCTATGGTCTCAAGTGACCTTGTGTCACCTACTGATCCTCATGGCATCATATGTCACTTTGTGACCCTAGAATTTACTGTATCTTCCAGTGTTTCTGTGTTTCAGTTCCTGTCTCTATGGTTATTGACCTTGGCTTAGTACTGAACCACGCTTGTTCACTGCCTGCCCTGACCTCTACCTGTCCCTGATTATAAGTTTGTGAATCAATTCTGTTCTATGCCCTGGCCTTTTTCTAGGTCAGATATGTCAGTATGGGTGAGTCTGAGGGCAGCAACCTGGGAGCCATCCTGCATCAAAGCCTTGTAGGATGTGCTGGTGAATAGAACAGAAATACAAATAACGATGCATCAAATGTACCTCTGTGTCTGACAGCAATCCAGGCCCAAAACAGATTAGCAATGTTAATATTATCTATGTAAATAAATCGTTAGGACCAGATGGCTTATAGCTGTGATTCCTAAGGGAGCTTGCATCTGGCATAGCCAGGCTACAATTTCAAAATGTAAAGACAGCTTACTTACTGAAGTGGTGCCAACAGATGGAGTAAAGCAAATGTGGTGCAGCTCAAAAAGGGTTCAAGATATATGCCAGGAAACTACAGAGATATAGATGAGATGCATGCCAGAAAACTTTAGATCAGTAAGTGTAAGAGTAATAGTATGTAACATATTTGTGGAATTGGTAAGGTTTGCGGAAATGGTATCATAAGTAACAATCGGCATGGATTTATTAAAAAAAGTTCTTCTCATACCAATCTGTCAACATTCTATGAGGAAGTGAGTAGAAATCTAGATAGAAGAGGGTCAGTGGATATAGTATATCTGGATTATGCTAAAGCAATTGACATTGCATCTTAAATGTTTAATCCATAAAATAAGGGCTATTGGTGTTGATAAAACTGTATGTATGTACATGTAGACAAAATTGGTTACAGGAATGTGCCAAATTAGTTATGATAAATGATTCTCTAAATAGACTGTGGCTGTAAATAGTGTTCTTTCAGGGCCAAAGATGTTTGTCAATGATATTTAGGTTTGAATCAAGAGTTCATTTTTTGCTTATGATACCAAATTATGCAGGAAACAAATTTGTTGAATTATGTAGCATAATTACAGGAACACCCAGATAAAACAGATTGATGGGTAGTTACATGGCAGATGAGGTTCAACAATAAAAAATTTAAAGTTATGCACTTGGGTTCTAAAAATACATATGCAAAATGCTCACTGGGAGGGGTTTCTCAGGGAGAATTTGGGGGTCCTTGTTATCAGACACTTAGCAACACCAATGCCAATATAACAAAGCTAGAAGAATACTATTGTGCATTAAAAAACGGCATATATTTTTTTCTTCCAGCTGGATGTACTTTTGTTTTATCGTGTTTTTCTCTTCTGATTGAATAGTGAAGGTGTAACAAAGGACTCAGGCTTGAAGTGCAGGTGGTCCTCCTCACCAGCACAAATAATCAGATAGCTAATACATCTTTATAAAAACCTGGTTCTTACTCATGCTGTTTGTTGACATTTGTGGCAGTCAGTACCTCCCAGATACATTGTATGCAATGGATACATAGTAATTTTATCTCCAAAAGTTAGACAGCATTCACTGCTTTACTGATTACTGTTGTTACTTCTACATTGGCTGGCTACTACTTAGTCAGTGAAAGTTCTTTTGACATTGATGTGGAATAAAGAGTATTTGCATGTTGTGCTAATGTTTGTACTGCTGTACACAACCGTCCTCTGTGAATGTAGAGGGCCTGTGGGCAAGATCATAAGTTGGGCTTCGCGTGAGGCTGCAACAAGGGAGAGCTGTGCCTCACTCCAGCCACCAACACGTGTATATTTTTTAACTAACTGTAGTCAGTGAGCGCACAGTGGGCCCCATCCTTCCTTGGTGCCCATGGGCAAGGCACACACTGCACACATTGATGATACACCACTAGCTGTACATTTTTAGATACTAGTGATGAGCCGAACAGGTCTGAGTTCGGCTCGAATTTGCACTTTTTGTTTGAATTCAAACTCAAATTCAGTGCAAGCCTATGGGGGTAGAACTTTCAAAAACAATTGCCCCCTTTAAGAGGGCTTATATGCAAGTTATTGGCCATAAAAAGTGTATGGGGATCTGGGTACTGCCCTGGGGGACAGAAATCAATGAAAAAAAACTTTTTAAAAATACAGTTTTTAAAGAAGCAGTGATTTTAACATCACTTAAAGGGTAACAATGAAAAATAAAAACTTCCTTTAAATATCGTGCATGGAGGGTCCAAGTGGCACATCTGTACAATGTATAGAACCTGCTGCAGCAAAACTGAAATTTCTGGAAAAAAAAATATATTTTTTTTTAAAGCGTGCAGTTGCCCCTCCCAAACAATACCAGACCCTTTAGGTCTGGTGGGAATGTTAGGAGGGACCACATTTTTTTTAAGGTCCACATTTTTTTAAGGCCCTTAAGGTCTGGTAGTAACCCCGTGTAAAAAGAAAAGTGTGTGGGGTTCCCCTCAAAGTCATATAAGACCCTCAAGGTCTGGTACGAATATTGAGGAGGGACCCCATGTAAAAGAAAACAAAAAAAATTGTGTGGGGTTCCCCCTTAAAGTCATACCAGGCCCTTAAGGTCTGGTACGAATTTTAAGGAGGAACCCCACCCCCAAAAATGTGGGGGAAATGTACCAGACCCTTGATCTGAGCATAGGCCTGGCATGGCCGGAAAGAGCGGGGATGAGCGAGCCCCCTCCCATACCAGGCCACATGCGCTCGGCACTGGGAGGGTGCTTTTCCAGGGTCGCCCCTAGGGTGTTGGTTGTTTTGGTGCGGGCAGGGGGCTTATTCACATCAGGGTACCCCTTTAATAAAGCGGCATCCAGATGCCCAGATGCCCCCCTCTTGTGAATGAGTAGGTGGTACTAAAGGCTTAAATAAAATTGTAAATAAAAAGTCCAGACTGCGATGAACACCCGCCACAGAATGGCATCTTGACAAATGCCGGTAACATATAAACATTTTAGCGGAGCTAGCAGTGACAGCTAGCTCCACCGAACTGTTTACAGTTGTAACAGGGTGAGGCATGATTGGGCAGAGTCATCATGTTTTCTGTGTCCTGATTGGGCAAAGTCTTGCACCTGATGTGCTATAAACTATAGTCTAAGAACAATCTACTAGAAGAGAAAATAGCCTAAATCAATAGCATAATAACTATCTATCTACCGTATCTATCTATCTAATCTAATCTATGCAGATGAGAAAATACCCTAAGAACATTAACTTTTGCCCCATTTTCACAACAGCTGGTTACTTTGCACAGAACAGATGTACATGCAGTTTAGCTATTTATAAATAGACCTTTAAGTGTTCATCTCTGTCATTTCTCTTGGGTTTTCTGTGGTGTTGGTGAACACTCTTTTTTCTAATTGTATAAAGATTTTTAATGGATAGATTTCTCCTGTTTTTCAGATCTGTTTCTTGTCTTTAATGCTGACCTTTTCTGTTACTGTCCCCTGTAGTTAATATTGTAATGGAATACAACCACCTTAAGCATATTGTAAATGTAAGTGGCTAAATATTTATATTAGTCCTTTCTCCAGATGTTTACCCTATTTTCCACAAAAAAAAAATCAGTATTGAGTAGTGGTAGTAGCAGTTGCAGTCTTCCTGACTTTGCAATTAGCACAGTAAGCACTTTACCCAAAGCATTCAGAAGCTTCTGTGTTGCTAGCACAGTTTGGGATAGATAATAGGTAATGTCACAATAGTCTTTCCTCCAGTTTTTAAGAATCATGCTGGGAATGCATTTCAATCTGTCAATTTTCCTACAGAAAAGGACTAGTAATGCATGCAATATCTTTATCAGAGATATCTTCTTCTAGATGGGATTTCTATACCCTGGATAATTTAGGAAATCGGAATTCAAATGGAGAATGGTTTTGCTTTTCATAGTAAGCTGTAAAGTGTAATTTGTGTTCTCCAGATTTTAAGTTAACTGACAACTCTTAACAAGGATATATTCATGACTGAATATTGTTCTTTCTGCAGCCAGGTTAAAACACCACTCTACCCAAATATTCTCTGAGTTTGATAAACTGTTGTAACATCAGTCTACATGTGATTTTTTTGAACTATATCATAGTTTAGCCGATTGAAATAGCTACAAAATGCAACACTAATGCACATGAATATTAACCTCTCAGATACATTCTGAAGTTATCACATGGATATATTAAGGTCAGCAGAGCCTACATTGAATACCCAGGATTCTAAGATTACTTTTCTGGGTGAAGACAAGAAAATCTTGTACCCGAAGTTTGATAGAAGCCAGACTTTAAAGATAATATACACAATAACTGTTAGCATAAGTTTCATGATCAGGTAAGCCTGTTGAGAACATCTGCATATCACTTGCAAGGTGGGTACATCTAATGAGCTAAATATTAATTTATTCTTGAAATAGTTCTATTACCCAATTTTTTGGTAAAATATAAAACACGGGGTCACGTCGGGTAAATAGACACCAAACATGTCAAGCTTTAAAATTGCGTGCGCCCACAAAATCGCAAAAAGCTACCATGCCTAAAATTGTCCATAGGTGTTTTTTTTTAATATGAGACTTTAATTTATTTATTTTTTACTTTTTTTTTTAAACGTATTTTATACACTTAACTTGATTGCTATCACATAGGGGCTAAAAAACCCCAATGTGATAGCTAGAAAAAATGTCAGGTTCTCTTAATGGAGACATCAGGGGTCCTCAAGACCCCTAATGTCACCTAGGGACCCCCAAAGAAGCTGATGAAGCAGAGATTTGCTTCATCAGCTTCCTCTCTGGCTCCCAGCCAGAGAAATTACAGCTAAAGTCGGAAGTGATGTAATAAACATCACTTCCGCCTTTAGAGAGAGAGAAGGGGGAGAGATCAGTGGTGTGAAATGCTGATCTCTCCTCCTTCTCTCTTCGAGCAGCTGCTGTGCCGGTCCTGTCAGTCCCGGGAACTGCAGGGGGGACAGCGGTGCTCGGGATAACCGGCAGCGGCTACGGAGGGGAGGGGCACGGCAGGCGCCTCACAATGTAGGGTTATACAAGCGATCAGCCGGCTATAGTGCCGGTCGAGCAGTTGTATTAGAGAGCCGGTAACGGCTGTTATCCTTCCCGGCGGGATTCTGCTCACGCGCGCCCGGGAGCAGAAAAAAAAGACTTACATTTACGTGACCCCACCGGGAAGGATCTGCCGTCCGCCCGTAATTTTACGATGGGCGGACGGTAAGGAGTTAATAACCTTCAGTATATATAGTATATACTGTAATCAGAAAAAACTAAATTGAATTCATGTTTGGTATGTTTACCCTTTATCTTTTAAAACAGCATAAATTCTCCTAGGTACATTTGCACACACATTTATAAGGAGCTTGGCAGGTAGTTTTGTTCTGAACAACTTCAGTCCTTCTTTGGATTTAGGTTGCCTCAGTTGCTTTTGTCTCTTCATGTAATCCCGGACAGAGTCAATAAGGGGATCAGGGCTCTTTAGGACCATACCATCTCTTCTAGGACCTTTTGTTCTTGTTTTCACTAAAGATACAGTAGTTATTTATGACTTTGGCTATATGTTTGGAGTCTTTCTCCTGCTACAGGATTATGATTGGGACTGATCAGATGCCTCCCTGATGTTATTGCATGATATGGATGACATAGATAAAGATCTGTTTGTACGTTTCTACATTCTACAAGGAGATAACTAAATATGACAAAATCCACAACTCCATGTGCACAAATGCAACTCCGAGGTTGCAAGGAACCTCCACCATGCTTTACTGTTTGCTGTAGATACTCATTATTGTACATTTAAAATGTTGGCTCATCAGTCCAGATAACCTGCTACCATTTTACTGGAGACCACTTCTTGTATTTCTGTACAAAAAGTGGTCTCCGTACAACTATTAGCCTAGTTTCCACATTGAAGGCATGGCTTATTAGCTGCATGTTTTCCATAAAAACCACTTCTGAACCAGGCATCTCTGTACTGAAGATGGATATAGTAGGGTCCCATTGGTTTCTGCCAGGTCTGAACTGATGGTGCCCCTGGACATCTCACAATTGTGAAGGGAAGTCAGCATGTGTCTTTTGTCTGCTGTAAGTTTCTTTGAACCACCACTATGTTTTTAATCCTCAACATTGGCTGTTTCTTTGTGCTTCTGCAGACAATCCTGGTAAGCGTCTATAAAAATACCTGTCTTCCTCAAAACGTTTGCCTGTGATGCTACCTTGTTGATACAATAAGAACCATCTGTGTCCTGTTGCTGCGCTCAGTCCTGCCATTGTGTAAGCTTTTTCACATTGACCTGAACTTGTAAGTGGATCTTAACTTGTAAGTAGTGCATGGATTTTCCTCACCGAGTTTCATTTCTTCTGCACAGCTTATTCTGTTTGATTTAATGTTTGTATTTTAGCCTACAGCGGTAGGCAACCTTGGCACTCCAGCTGTGGTAAAACTACAAATCCCATTATGCACTTGGGAGTTATTATTGTCAGAGTTTGCAATACCTTGTGGAACTGCAGTTCCACAACAGAATTTTTTGGGTTGCCTACCTCGACCTACATATCATTTTGTTGATTAGTAATGCTTGTTTGGTGTAATCATTTAATAATGCACTGGACCATATACCTGAAATATCGTTAACTGTGTCCAGGTGCATCTGGGAGAATTGATGCTCTTTAAAAGGTAAAGGGTAGACACCATTTGATGTTGTTTTTTTAGATTAGCTGAAACATATTAAGTATTTATTTAATTAATTTTGAAAGCATCCTCACATTCCACTGTTTCACAAGTGCCTAAAATGTCAGTTCAGGACTGTATATAAATATCTTGGAGGCTTAAATCATTCAACCAATCAATCCATTATAGTTAGCTTATCCTCTTAATTGTGCTAAGCAGTGGCATAACAATCGCCATAGCAACCCAGGGGGCTGCTATGGGGCCCGGGCACAGGCCGCCTGGGTCGCTATGGTATGCAAGGGTGCTGGCTGTCACTGACACAGTTTAGCAGCGGTGTTTCCCCTCACAACCGCTGCGGAGCTGTATCAGTGACAGCCAGCAGCTACAGCAGAAGAGGCCAGCATTCGCAGTGAAGGAGGAGGCTGGGCCGCCTAAGAGCAACCCCGCCTCCTCTTACATCACTGGTCAGCTACCTAAGAGCAGGTGGGGCCAGTGATGTAAGAGGAGACGGGGCCCGTTGCTAGAAGTGGAGGCGGGGCCCGGCATCCATGGAGGCGGGGCCCAGAGACCACGGAGGTGGACAGCGCTGACAGGTAAGAGGTGTGCAGCTCATCTGAGACCCTGCAGAGCCCACCATAGAGAGTCTATGGTGGGCTCTGCAGGGTCACACTCAGGTGGGCTGTTTGGTATATCAGGTGGGCTCTGCAAGTGGCATAAGTAGCAATCACGGGGCCCCATACAAAAGCTTGCTATGGTGCCCTGTGATTTCTAGTTACGCCCCTGGTGCTAAGGATTTATTTTTGTCTGCGGATCATTTCTTAATTTTTGGACTTTTAATGCTGTCAGTAAGGGGTGACAACACCCACAGACTATGTGTGCCTATGCAGGAGTAGTAATATCACCCTAGAATGCACACATCTGTGGACATGGACTGACATGGATCCAATGTGTAAGCACAGAGCACCTGCACATTCAGCCATCTGAAAACTAGAAAAATGCATCATGGGACTTGCATTCCTGTCAAAGCAGGTTTTCACTGCCTAGAGATGTGAAACCAGGCCTAGAATTCAGATGCTTATGCCAGAAGTGGTTGCTGGAACTCACAGAGCCATGCATGGAGCGTGGATTTGAATAAAGAAAAGTAGATTTTTAAACGGGTGTTTTAAAATCTAAATTGGTGTGCCTATTTAACTATTAATAGCCTACAAACAGAAGTTAATTTACTTGATGTCTTAGTCTGTAGGGTTCAATATTGAGTTGACCCACCCTTTACAGCTATAACAGCTTCAACTCTTCTGGAAAGGCTGTCCATAAGGTTTAGGAGTCTGTCTATGGGAATGTTTGACCATTCTTGCAGAAGCACATTTGTGAGGTCAGGTACAGATGTTGGACGAGAAAGCCCGGCTCGCAGTCTCCGTTCTAATTCATCACAAAGGTGTTCTATCGGGTTGAGGTCAGGACTCTGTGCAGGCCAGTCAAGTTCCACCACCCCAAACTCGCTCATCCATGTCTTTATGGACCTTGCTTTGTGCTCGTGCACTGGTGTGCAGTCATGTTGGAACAGGAAGGGACCGTCCCCAAACTGTTGCCACAAAGTTGGGAGCATGAAATTGTCCAAACTGTTTTGGTATGCTGATGACTTAAGAGTTCCCTTCACTGGAACTAAGGGGCCAAGCCCAACCCCTGAAAAACAACCCCACACCATAATCCCCCCTCCACCAAACGTTACACTTGGCACAATGCAGTCAGCAAGTACCATTCTCCTAGCAACTGCCAAACCCAGACACGTCCATCGGATTGCCAGACAGAGAAGCGAGATTCATCGATCCAGAGAACACGTCTCCACTGCTCTAGAGTCCAGTGGAGGCGTGCTTTACACCACTGCATCCAACGCTTTGCATTGACCGTGGAATATTTAGTAGCAAGGAAAATTCATGGAACACCTAGGAGGCAGCTTTCATTTGTAAGGAGCACACAGAGCTCCCGGGATTTGTACATCTCTGTTTTAATGTATGATTTTGTTTTTCTAAATATAAATAAAGTGATGCACAGATACCAGTTTTGCGAGTACGAGTACTGGTACTTGCCGAGTACTTACAAGTACGAGTACTGATACATTTTTGTTTATTGTCATGTGACAGTTTTTCTAAAACAATACAGACTAATGATTTCAGGACAGTGGTGGAGCACCAGAGCCAGGTCCCAGCTGCAACCTCTGCAACCCTGGTAGTTCTCATGAAAATGCCAAGTATCTGCACTGGTACTCGAAAAGTATCTGTGCATCCCTATATATATATATATTTTGTATATGTATAATTTGTTTCAGGTGGTAAATTATCACTACCTTGTTTCTGTATTTAATTTTTAATTATATTTGACTTAAAAATGTTTGTTTATTACATATGCATGTTTCAGTTCATGCTTAGCAATTCAGCAGCACAATAAATGTGCTTTACTGCTTTTTCTCAGCAGCAGTCTATAGCATTCTGTTCAAGCTATTTGAAAATTGTATACAGGTATTCCTCACTTAACGACCGAGTTCTGTTCCTACGACCAGGTCGTTAAACGAATTGGTCGTTAAGTGAGGAACTCCAGAGTACTGTACTGCATTAGTACCATTAGTACAGTACTGTATAGTGTTGTAGATGTACAGTACTGAACAGTGTACTGTACATCAGGAAATAAATTACTTACCGAGACCCGCAGTCAAGAACAGAGCACATCACTTCCGCCGGCGAGACGTCATGCTGGCGCTGCCACGTTCCCGCACGTGGGGTCGGAGGTCGGCCGTAAGTGTGAGCAGTCGCAAAACAGGTAAGTCGGTAAGTGAGGAATGTCTGTACTAGGTGCCCTGTCTTGTAATTGATTTTATATAAGCCACTGGAGTACCCTGACAGCATGCAGCTAGAATAGCAAATACATTTTAATGTGTGTGTATATGGCTATGTACAAAATAAATTATTTCAAATGCTATTGTGTTATTGCAAAAAAATTTAGAACTTGGCAACATTTAAGGTTGTACAGGTTCTTTTTAATAGAAAAGTAATGTGATAAAAAACAGTACAAGCTAAATTCTAGATTAGAGTATAACCTAAATGTTACATCTATTTCTAATCGGCATTCTGTTTGGTTATTATCATCTTCTTTTAGAAGTACGATGTGCAAAGTTTGCCACATTCACATCTTGACACCTTATCATGGTAGAGAATGAAATAGATTATTATGTCTAGATCCTACAAAATAATTAATGCTGCATAATTTTAAATACAATTATTTGTGTAATTTCAAATTATCTTAGAGAATTCTGTTTCTGAACTATTTCATGCCCTGAAGAGTGAAGTTTAGAGACAGTCACATTACTGAGGAAAATGTCTGGATTGAAAGTAATTACTTGTCAGTACTATTTCCTCAAAAGAAAAAAAATACTTGCACATGTCTCCTAAGAGTTTCTTGCAGTTGGTGGTAATGGCTAGCAGCTCTACACCTGGCAATGTTATAAAGTCTTAGTTAAATTATTCTCTTCACTTCACGCTGTCATCTCATCTACAGCTGACTCAATTTCCTTACATCTTGTTTGTACCCCTTAGTTTTCTGGATCTTAAACTTGTACCGACAAATCCCTCTTCTTGATTGTTTCTTGTTATTATTATATGTTGCTAAACAACTATATGTACTAGACTTTGGAACATTTTATACATCGTATTACAGGTATCACCTTCTCTTTCTACAGCTATTGCTTTGTACAGTTCCACAGGAAAAAAATGTGCCACATGAAAAGTAATAATAATAAGTAATAATAATAATGTGATGCAAGTTGGTGGTTTGCTGTAATCTCATCTAGACATGTAAAGGCTACAAAAATTTGTTTAGTTTCTTATAGTATATTCAACTTTTTTTTCCGGATTTCGGATCCAAAATTCAATTGGGTTCGTTATTTGGAATTTCGATCAATTAAAAATTTTCATTTTCAGTTTGGATCAATCTGAATTTTTTGGGGTTCGGATTGATCCAAATTTTTCATTTTTGATTCAGATGAGATTCTTTAACCGCTTCTGGACCACCACCATAAAAAAAGTCCTGTCCTGAAGCGGTTATACCATTTTAAACAGCAGGCGATTGCTGTTTAAATACAAGAATCTGACGGCTGCACAGCACGGCAGGTCTCCCCTGATTGATCGGAGAGAGATCAGCAAGCTTCCAGCCGCTGATCTCTCCTTTGATCACTTCTGGTGTCACTGTGAACATTCTCTGGCTCTTAGAGCCAGGAGAAGAAGCTGGGGAAGCAGATCTCTGCTTCCTCAGCTTCATTGGGGTCCTTGGGGTGACATTAGGGAGATCCACCGAAAAGACCCTGATGTCCTAAAGAGGACCTGCCAAATTATACTTGCTAATAACCCCCTATGTGATAGCAATAACGTTGAGTGTAAAAAAAAACCGAAAGTAACACGAAAAAAAATGCAAAACATTTTTTAATGTCCCCTGCCCCGGTGCCTGCGTGCACCAACAAAAATTGCACCACATATGTGACATATCACTGTGAATGTCGGAGTGAGAGCAATAATTCTAGGGCCATCAATCACTGGTAACAATAAACTGATAAACAGTAAATGCTTTTAAGGCCCCATTCACACTGAGCGATTTATCGTGCGGTAATCCGCGTGATATCGCGGATATTTACTGCGCGATATCGCTCTCCAATGCATGGCAATGGGGCTCTGTCCATCGCTGTCGCAGGTCGTGCGTCATTACAGCAGGACCCTTTTTGGAGCGGATTTTGCAGCGATTCTAGTTTGCTCAATGCAACCATTTGCGCGATATCGCGCGACAAACCGCGCGATATAAAATGCAGATCGCACAACAAACGCGCGATTTGCGAATCGCTCAGTGTGAATGGGGCCTAAAATGTCGCCTATGGATAATTTTGGGTATTGTAGTTTTGTGCAGTTTTACTGACCCCCGCAATTTTAAGGCTTGACATGTTTGGTATCTATCTACCTGGCATGACCCCGTCTTTAAAATTTTACCATTAAAATGGGTATTATATTTTGTTTCTGTGCACTAAATTTCATTTTAGTGTATTTTATCCTAAAAATACTGGTTTGATATAGCCTTTGTAGTCTCACTAGTCATCTTAGTCCGTACTGGTCTGCTTAGTCTATACTGGTAATCTTAGTCCATACTGGTCATTTTAATCCCTATTGGTCATCTTTGTCCATACTGATCATCTTTGTCATTAGATATGGAAATTGAAAATAAAATTCAGATTAATTTGAATTCGGAAATTTGAATGCACCCGAAATTTGTATACATTTGAATTCTGATGCATCCAAATGTCTGAATTTAAAGAAATGTGTCCAAATTTAAATTTGGAACGGAACTTACTTGACTAATGTCATCTGAGATGATAAGAAGAAAAGGCTGAATGATTACCACAACACAATCTCTACTACTGCTATTTGCCAGTTTTGCTAAGTGACACTATTCCATTGCATTTTTCCTTCTTTATTTTGAACATATGATAGAGGATGAGTTATGCTTTTTATTCTTTTTGGAACATTATGAAATAAATGTATTGGCCTGAGGAATAGATCATGATGCTAAGTTTTTTCTTATCATTTTGATGGAACAATTATTCTAAATGGTTTCTTGTTGGGAGACTTATAACAGTTTCTTTGACAATTAGATGGGGAATTTTAAGTAACTCTGCCATTTTATATGCCAAAAAGTATGTAGACAGTCATTTCTGACCTACACTTTAAAAACGTTAGTTCCCGGCTGTCATGCTGATGCTTTCGCTTTAATGTTTCTAAGTTTCTAACCTGAATAAAATACAGACATAAGGAGTTCTGACAATTTTCTGACACATAGGGGGTGATTTACTAACCTAAACACACGCACGCACTAGGTGCGTGTGATTTTTACACAGCAAAACGTATTTATCAACCAAAAAGTCTCTAAAAGCATATTTCCACTAATGCCATATATGGAAAAATCATGCACATGATGCATATATAATGCTGCTTCACAGTTTAGACAAAAATGGTTAGCTCATGCATTTACATTCCTGCATTCATCAACGCAAGCAACACAATGTAGAGCTAATTTACACAACATCACCTTGCAATTCATGCAGGGCTTTGCACAACACACCTGCTGGGTGTGTACACACTACAAAGGTGTCTAGATTCCACCAATAGATCATGCTGGGAGGGAACACACTACAGAGGTGTATACTTGTTTGTGGCGTGTGTATAAGGTTAGTAAATCAACCCCAGTATGTTTGTTTTGGGTCTGTAACTCAAAAGAATTAAAGACTGATGCAGCCAAGCACATAGCATTATCCAAAGAAGACCAGCAATAGCAGCCCCCAGACTTTGATGTAGTAAGTTTAATAATGTTTTGACTGACATTGCTTATATAAAGTATTTGCCATTTTGTTATAGCAAATTATTACATAATATTATTTAATACATATTATCATATAATATTTAATTAAATTGTATGCATCCTATGCATTTGTTGGTGATGAGACAAGTTCAATTTGGGAACTGTTGATTTTTATTGTGTTTAGTAAAGTTTCTGTTTGACAATAAAATACTAAACGCTGTTTGATTAGAGTATGTGGCTGTTATTGTGAATGTTTGTCATTTGATATGCAGCGTGCTTTTGGTGATAGTCCCAATTAACAAAGTTCAGCACTACTCCAGTACAGGAGGAACACTACTGATATGTCTGTGTATTTTGGATAACTTTTTTTTAAATGGATACCCTGTGGCTGTAATATGGTATATGCGCATGCTTCCAAGCATATTGCATCAGCAGTCAGCAAGTGTTTCAGGAGTAGTTGGGCCTAAGAAAGCAGTTGGGCCTGACCTCTTTTATACTACTATATTAACCTAAGCAGTGAAACAGGATTTAAAAGGGTTTATGGACAACTTACTTGACTTGCGAAAGTAGAATTTTTGTTACTCTATAGAACTCTTTACCAATTCAGCTGCCAGTTATGAGCTATACATAATGTATTCATGGTATATGTTCATTATAAACTCTAATACTGAACCAAATGTGGGAACTAGTTCTGCCCAAGCTGCCAAACAATACGTAATTGGGGTAGTATAGTAACAAGAGAAGAAAAAGCCATAGTGAAGAAAGCAGCTAACAGTCAGGGAGAACAGAAGCAGTTATTTTAATCGCAGAGGAGTGGAAGCGCTCAAAGCAGAATGATGTGTTTGACCTGCTTTGCCTTCAATACAAACACATCTCAATAGGACCTTCTGCATCCAGATAAACTCAAAGAAGAACAAACAGCCTCAGAACTTTCATCCACACTGCTCTATTAAGGTAAATTGGAATCTGCTACCCTGAGTTTGATATGCTTTTCAAATGCATGTCAAAGACTGGACAACAACAACTGTGTACTTAAGCTTTTAGTGAGGCAAACATTTTTGGATGTTATAGGAAACATGCAGAAATACATATTTTAGTATGTGTACATACCCACTGCAAATAAACTAAACCTTTTAAACTATGATATGTGCATTTACCTTTAAACCATTATATTTATAATTAATTACCCTAAATACCAACTATAATTACAAATCATATTGACAGCCAGAATACAACAGTGATTGCTGAAATAATAGAGAAGGACAGAGAACAAGAATAGCAGACAATAGGCAATGCTATAATGTGGGTTAGTGTCCTTTGTCATCAACTCACTGCTCCAGCCACTGTAGACGTTTAAGTGACATGTGCCATCTCTGACTGGGGGCAAGCTGTTACATAGTTTAGAGCCCAGTAACAGCTTAAGCACTATGAACCAGCAGTACAGCATCATTGTTATTGGATAGCACTGACCTGCTTCAAAGCATCTAACAGCTGCAGATTGCTTTAAAAGCTCCTCAAGCTGTGACCATTTCAGAGAGCACTGATAAGATGGAAAGAAAGCAGTTAAAAGACAGAAACATGTCAAAATAAAGAATTGGAATGAAAGTAAAGATGTGAGAGTGGAGCAGATGTAGTGAGAGAGCAAAACATAGGGAAAAGAGCCATGTGACAGTAGTTAAAGAGAGCTAAAACAAAGCTGAAGATAGAAGGAGCCAGAGAAGTGTCAGGAAGTGAAATAAAAGGCAAATAAGATCAGAAAGAGCACAACCAAAAGCAAGTAAGAATGTGCAGTAAAGTTTGCTAAAATGCTTGCAATGTATGTAGCTGACCTAGAAGGAATTTTCTTTCTGTAACAAAACCAGAGTTTCGTTTCAAACGAGTTGAAGTTGTCTTAGTCCTGGAGCTAGGTAAAGTACAAATATATAGCTTTATACTGCACTGAAATCCAACAAACATAAGTTCTAAGATATTAAGTCAGATATTTACAGTACATGCTCTTTAAGAAGAACTCCGGGCATGTACAAAATCAACCCTTGCAGTGGAAATACATCATAGATGAGAGGGAACACAGAAAAAAAATGCAATAACCAGGATGACCACAAGATGTCAGTATATAAATTAGCCATACAATATCAGTGAGCAAATGGCTTAAGGAAAATAAACTATACAAATTCTCATTTCACATTATTGTGAATATTCACAAAGACTATGGATTGTGTCATTTTTATACAACTATTGTGACAGCACAAGTATTTTTTAATCCTTATTTTTCTTTTGCCATAGGGACTAACCCTAGGCCAACTCAGCAGTCAGCTGATTTTTTGGCATCTCCAAACCTCACTCCAATATTTAGTTTTTCCTTTTTTTCTCTTCCCTTTCTATTTCCTCACTTCTTTTTCTCTAGCTGACATTTCTGGTTTATACTCTACCCCTCCTCCCATCCTTTCTTGGGTTGTCTCTGGGGAATAGTCATTTGTCTGTATTGTAGTGAGAGGATGCACTCACTTAAGTTAGTGTAGATGCTTAAGGTTAAAGGCTTAAATATTGCAGAATAATGCACTAGGCTCATCCTGGACATGAGTAGCTCACACATTGTATAGCTCCAGGAAACTCTTTTCAAAAGTGGACATGTCCCCAAGTTACACAATCATAACAATTCTGTGTCACTATCACAGTTCCTCACCTGATTCTAAATTCAAGAGAGTTAGTATATTATTGGCTAGATAATGGGTGCAATCGTCGTTTTCGCAGGTATGCGCACCTGACACATGTTTACATGCGTGTATGTAGGGGTGGGGACTTTAAAAAAAAATGTTTATGTGTAACTTTAAAAAAATGTAGGGGGAAACTTTACATTTTTTTCCTATTTTTTTTTTAACTAACTTTATTGCTATCACAGAGGGGGCTGAGAAACCCTTCTATGTGATAGCAAAAGAGGTGACAGGTCCTCTTTATGGAGACATCAGGGATCTCCAAGACCACTAATGTCACCTAGGACCCCCCTGAAGAAGCTGATGAAGCAAAGATCTGCTTCATCAGCTTCTCTCCAGCATCTGAAGCTGGAGAGTGACACGAGAATGCGGAAGTGATGTAATATACACCACTTCCGCATTCTCACAGCGGAGAGGGTACTGGAGGGAGGTCGCGAACCGACCTCCCTCTGATCCCCTGTGACAGAGGCAGTATGCTGGTCCCGGGCTCACACCGGAGCCCAGGACCAGCTTGACAACGGGAGGGGTGGAGGGGGGGAGCCACTAAGGGGGGGGCGCACGTCACGGGACCTCATACAAGCGATCCGCCGTCTCTATAGCCGGCGGATCGTTTGTATATTAACAGGCATCACTGCCTGTTTTCAAATAACGGGCATTTCCCGCTCGCGTGGGCGCACCCGAGCGGGCAGATGTAACAGGACGTGTATACACGCCCCGTTACATCCAAGAAGCTCCCGGCCGGCCGTGTATACACAACGGCCGGCCTGGAGGTAGTTAAAAGATCATAAGCTCACCAAACTTACCTCAGCAAACATAGGTACTTTTCTCCACCCAGGCCACACTCCACTTCACTTGGTTGTCAAGCTGGATGAGGCCACTCCCAAACTGAACTCATGGAGGTTAAATTAATTGCTTTTACATGACCCCACTATTGTCGTGGATATTTCCACTGAACTGAACTCAACTTTTCTGTAATAAAATCCTTGCCTGACACTGGCACCTTGTCGACTTGGGAGGCACATACGTGCTACATTAGGGGAATCTTTATTAAGCATTGGTCATGACTTAAGAGGGAAAGTCTAAAATAAGAGACCTACTCACTCATAAGAAGTCCAAAGCATGAGTGGCTTTTCAATCTCTGGGAGACCAGCGTAATGCTATTCTCACTGCAAATGTGATATCTCCGTTAGCTAGAAGCAGATTACATTTTTATGAATTCCACAATAAAACCAGTAGATTAATGTCCAGAATTTTTTTTAAGGGTCCATGCTCCACAAACTACATATTGCAAACTTGTCAAATCTGAGTAAATGGCACAATAATTCTGATCCTCCTATAGTAAATTACACAATCTGCACCCCTGTGAAGGTCACACCCTCCATGTGGACATAGATGTTTGGATAGATGATTATATTTCACAATCTGGTTTTCCCTCTCTCTCTCCACAGGAGGCCAAACTTTGGGAAGCTCTGATCTGTTAGGAGGTACTGAATTTTGCTGTCCAAGCTTTGAAGTCAGAGAAAGGCCTTGAACCAGATGATTTCTCAATAGCATATTACCAGTTTTGCAAACTAACCCTTGCTCCACACATCGTGATTACCTGTAATGATCTCTCAGAGGGTGGTAATCCACCTATGGATATGCTCTATGTGCATATCATGGTAATACCTAATCCAGACAAAGATCATGCCCAATGCAGTAACTACCACCCTATAGCTCTCTTGAATGCAGATCATAAGTTGAAATATTTGCAAACCATCTAGCCCCCCTTCTCATCAAATTAATACACCTTGATCAAGTGGGATTCATCCCATCTAGGGAGGCACAGGACAAAACTATGAGTACTTAACACTATCCACTTGTCTAAATCTAAGACAATCCTGATGTTTCTTCTATAAATGGATGCAGAGAAGGCCTGTGATAGGGTTAGTTGGCCCTTTTTGCAATGAACCCTAAGCAAACTATGTCTTGGAGAATGTATAATGCACTGGATATTGGCTCTATTTTTCAACTCCACTGCGGTCATTAAAGTAAGCAAAAGACAATCTCCTTACTTTCTGATTTTAAACAGTACTCGACAGGGCTGCCCCCTTTCCCCACTTATTTTTAACTCTCTTTTGAGCCTTTTTTGTACACCATACTAATAAATCGAATATCTCTTGGATTCTTAAGCCATCTGGCTATCACAAAGTAGCTGTGTATGCTGGCGATCTCCTCTCTATGATAATTAATCCTGATACTTCCTTCTCCCATCTTCTATCAGAATTCAAGGCATACAGTGACTTTCAGTATCTCACTTCAAAATAAATGTTCAAAATTCTGAAGCTATTAAGCTATTATTTCTTTACCCTCAACCCAGCTCCAAGCTATTCTGTCCCATTTACATTTGCAGTTCCTGAGAATTAATGTTACATCTAAAATTCAAGATATCTATTTGTCCATTTCCCACTACTGCTTACCAAAATTGGAAAAACCGTTAACATTATCTTGGTTTGGCTGATGCAATAACCTCAAAATGAAGATTCTCCCCCAAATCTTGTATCTTTTAAAAAGCTAACCGGTCGATATTCCATCATCATTTTTCACATCATTACAACATCTATATATAGCTTTTTGGGATAACAAAGTCTCTAAGCTTAAGTTGCAAACTCTGATACTTCCCAAAGTTCATGAAGGTGTGGGTGTTCCCAACTTGTCTCTCTACCATAAAGCCGTCTACCTAACTCATAAAGTAGACTGGTGTGACCATAAACATTTGAAACTCTGGGTGCAGATGGTGCAGAAGAATTCTCCAATTCTTCTCTCAACAATAGCTTGCCAATGCTCTAAGCATTGTCTGTGTGTCATAAAATACCACACAATCTGTACTACCCTTCAAGTTACTAAGTCAATTTTAACAGAATTTGGTTTCTTTCCCCTTCACTCCCTATGTCCATAATAGGTGACCCAGATTTCCCACCTGGGCTAGACAGAAAGACCTTGAAATTCCTTCATGCCAACAAATTCTGTTTCTGTGACTTCATTGGACCAGATGGCTGGCCCCCATGGCAGCCCTGTGAGAACTTGTGAATCTGCCTCTCTGTCGTGCCGTGCTACTCTGTAATTTCTTATCCTTGATTCCAAAATGAGACATTTTAAGTAGATCTCTTACAACATTCGAGAAGATGTGTATGGGTAAGTCAGATTGCAGACACGCATTGTCCACATTTTATAGATTACTTTACTCAATCACCTGATTCCCCCCTACCCTCGTATATTGTAAAATGGGAGGCTGACCAGGGGGTAAATTTTACACCAGCTCAAGTTGACTTTATTGTGTACATGGCACATAAGTCCTTTGTGGCTAACCATTACAAAAAGTCAGGATTTAATATTCTGTTAAGATGTTACAGAGAAGTAGTTCTGCTGCATAGAATATATCCCCAAGTACCCTTTGCCTGCTGGTGGTGCAATGTGGAGATCGGTGCCATCACTTACATCTTCTGGTAATGCCCTCTAGTGCACAGGTTTTGGAATGATGTGGCTGATCATGTCTGTTCTCTCACAGACCTCAATTTCAGACCATGCCCCTGCAACATTTCTTTTACACTTGAATGATCTTGCCAAATTGAAGTATTGGCGTTGCTTGACAGTTAATTTATTGAATGCAGCTATATCCTGTATTTCAATGTTGTGGAGGAAAACTTACCCCCCCTTCTGTCTATATGTGGGTCACCAAGGTAAATTAAATAATGACCTTGGAAGATCTAACAGCCACTCTACTTAATAGTGAGGATAGGTTTAGGCCCCTTGGCTCCCTTGATTAATATTCTTGAAATCTTCCCAATACCAACTGCTATTGTAATTATCTGGGGATGTCTCTCTTGTTTCCTGTGTTCAGATTGCTGCCATGCTCCATGGACCCCCCAGTCTTTTTCCATTGTCTCCTCTTCCCCTTTTTTTTCTTCTACTTCCCTTCTCTCTCCAATATTTTCTATTTCCCTCCATTTACGGACACACCCCCAATTTTTAACCGAACAAATACATAGGCCCACCTTGTTGCATTGTTAATGAGCATCCCTGACAGTTCCTGCAGTTAGCAAGGATACACCACCTGTTTTGGACACCAAGGAAATGCCTGACTATAAATACATTTGTTTCCTTTCATTTCTCGATTTCCTTATGAACATATATGTTGTTGTTTACTATTTTTCACCACATGATGCATGTTATATATGTGCTGCCTATGTGACCTACATGCATAAATGATGTACCTGAACAGTTATTTATGTTGCTGTTATTGTGAAGTTTTTCAATAAAACTGATTCTAAAAACCCATATGAATGTTGCCAATTTAACCCTTTCACTTTCACCAACGTAAGGCTTATGCCGGAGGCAGCACAGAATTTGGCTTACACTCCTGGCTGCTATAGCAGCTGCAACTTTGTTCAGCCCACACAAACTGACTTTCAGCTTTGCTGTACAGCTGCCTGATCACCTCCACAGACTTCAGAAGCTGTTAACCCCTCTCCATGTATCCTGGGCTGGGGTGCCTCTCCTATGGGCCCAGGAGAGCCATTGCAGATGTCGGTGGCAAGATGGGAGGGAGACCAGTGCACATCTGTTGATAGATCTTTTCTGATGTTAATGAATTCATCACTTCCAGGTTCAGAACTGTCATTCCCTATTCACAGAGGCTGGGGAAGAAGCTTATCAAGCACAATGTTTGCTTGATCAGTATCAATGAAGATGCAAGGTGTTTTGGGAGGTCTCTTAATATATCCTTAAAGAGAAACCATAATCTATAATATGCTATCACATAGTGGCTGTTAGCAATAAAGTTAATTTAAAAAAAAGTTAAAAAAATAAAAAAAATTATAAAATTATTTAAAGCCCCCAGTCTGTGTACGTAACCATACTGACCTAAATCCATGTGTTGGCTTTCCCTATATGTGAAAACAATAATTATACCACATATGTTACATATTGCCAAGCACAACAGAATGAGAGCAAACATTTGAGGGTTATTATCCACAGTTATATTTAAACTGATGACCTGGAAAGGGTTTTAAAGCATTGCCTATGAACAATTTATGTTCATTTACAAGTGATCGCCACGATAACTTGTAAAATGTGTGCAGCCTGTCCGTCCTCCCCTCCTCCCCCCCCCCGCACCTACCTCTCTCCTCTGGATCTGTCCTCCCCTCCCCCCTGCACTTTTTTCTCTCCTCTGGTTCTGTCCTCCCCCCAGCCGCCGATTCTCTCTTCACTGGCCGCCGATGCAGGGAGCAGAGCGGCAGGGTTAAAATTAACCCTGTCGCTCCGTGTACACAGTGAGAGGAGAGAGCAGTGCTCTTCCCATCTCAGCTGTCACAGGAGTTCCAGCACAGTGCTGTGCTAGAATTCCAGTATTGGAGGTGACAGGGTCAATAAAAGGAACCTGTCAACTCCAAAGGCTATCACACAGGGGCTGTTAGCTAGCTCTGAGGTGCATTGTGGAACCTGGACTTGGGGCAGCAGGGAGAGTAAATCCGGCCCTGCCTGGCAGTCTTGTAAGTGACCTGTGTCCTATAACATCCACCGCATGAAAATATTGAGGCCTCTTGCACATGTCTCATGGCACTCTTACATCAAAATGGCAGCACTGAAGTGCTTCCGGTTATTGACAGCAATTGCATCCCTTTCACCACACCTCCTAACATCACTTCCTGTTTGATCACTATAATGCTGGAAGGTTCCAGAGAGAGGGTGCTCAGTTTCTTCAGAGCTAGCCACAAGGTGTTCATGATGCTTGGCATGTGATTCTGTTTACCTGACCTTTGCTACATGTTTTGACCTTGATCCTGTGCTGCCTGCCCTGACCTTATTCTTTGTTTTAAATATGATCCCAAGGTGTGTGCCCAAGGTGTGTGCCCCTGCTATTGGGCTCTACATATCTAGGTACTGACATATATTGTGTTTGTGTGCATGGACATTAATTTTAAGGCATTTTTTACTCAAAATGTGGGCTTGATAAACAGTTGCGCAAATATGATTTTTTTTAAAATGCTACTGCCACCATTTTTTCAAGGGTCTCTTGTTTCAGAAAATGTATAATTCTGTTTTTTTACTGGTTTTCTCTGGCTCTAGCAGCAAAGGGTTAAGACATATTAAAGTTATTTTTTATGCCTATTTATAAAATGTAAAAATGGCATACAATTGGGGTAAGTAGCGTTATTAAGTACACAGACATTAGTTAAATGCACTTTTTTTTATAAAATGACAAAAGTATATCTTTGTTGACCAATTTATACAATTTCCTGGGGGCTTCTGTCTTTATCCATCCCTTTCTAATTTTTCTCCTCTGTCAAATCTTATTAAGGTTTCCATTTGGGAACACAACTCTGACAGGAATTGTAAAACTGAATCATCGGAGTAACTGGATTCTGAGATCATAAGAGCTTTCAATTATCCACTTCCCATGCTCTAACTGTTTACTTACTTTACAAAATATGACCTAGTACTTTCATGTTCTTCCAATGATTTAATAAAGGAGGACCACTACTGACTCAAATGTTGCATTTGTTATTCAAATGTTGTACATAAGAGGTTTCAGGTACAACCCTTCAAAAGATATAATTCCTTCCTTTGTCATATTGTTGTGAATAAAAATATACCTAGTTGGGAATACCTTTGTAATATAATTCAAGTTTTAAAAAAAAACATTATGGGTGAAATGGTTTGAAATATTTGGGAGCCAAATTAAAGTAACATTAAACTCAGGAGTTAAATCTTAAAAATACATTTAAGTCAGTGGCGGATCCAGGGGGGAGGAGGGGGCAATGGGGCAAATACCCCCCCGAGATAGAGCCGAAGAGGAGAGGGGGGCCAGTGGACACACACAGAGGTGGTGGTGGGAGAGGAGAGAGATTGGCACAGTGGCAGTGGAAGAGGAGGGGGGGTAATGGACACACACAGAGGCAGTGGTGGGAGAGGAGAGAGATGGGCACAGTAGCAGTGGAAGAGCCAGATGGGGGGATTATTTTCTGCCAGTGCCCCTCCTGAGACTAGACTCTGGATCCGCCCCTGATTCAAGTACCTTATCTATGAACACAAATGTAGCTTATTTATGCATATTTCAGCTGTAGATCCTCAAATTATCTTTTAATCTGTGCTGACACTGTCCTTCCTACTGCAGGGGGGCTACCTTTGTTCCCTATTGTCCCTGTGTGCATTGGAAAGTAGCCACAACTCTAAGCTCACTCCTGTGATGGACTACAATATCATGTTTAGTTTTCTAATTTGTATCGAGAATGACAAAGTTATTGTTCAATAATCAAGCACAAATGTAAAAATTGTTCTAGCCTATATGGGGCGTACAGGTGTGAGAGCTGAAATGGTTAAGATTAGGGATGAGGTACAAGTTCACTACTACTGTGGGTTTGAGACAAATTGTGTCGGGGTAATTTGCCAGATTCTGCAGCAGCAGAATCTGGAGCCAGAGGCGGCTCTTTAATTAGCCGAGTTAGGCGGTCGCATAAGACCTTACACTCACGAAGGCCTCGCAGCCGCCTAACTCGCCTAGCCTAAATCAGGGTAGGCAGGGCTGGCGCTGTGGGAGAAAAGAAAAAATCACCTTCATCTGCGTCCTGCGCTCCCCCGTCCACCCGCCGAAGACTGCATTCTACATTGCCCCGCTTGGACTCCGCTCCATCCGCAGCACAGCCCAGCTTTCTTACTAATGTGGCAGTGCAGCCCCAGCAGCAAGAGCAGGAGGAGGGAGAGAGAGGTGGGACAAACAGCAGCAGCCATGTGGCACAAGGTAGGGAACCAACAGCAGTGGCAGATTCACTGCAGAGAATGGGGGCAGGCAGCTAGGACGGGATACAGGCGAATCGGTGTCCCTGTGACGGGAGGAGCTGAAGGAAGCCGGGTCTGGAGCCCAGCCCCGCCGGTCCGGCGGAGGAGGAGGAGGTTGTTGACGGTCCGGTGACGTAAGAAGCCTGCTGCTGCAGGTAAGGAGCTGCAGGGAAAGGGCCCCTGACTGGGCCTCAGGTGAGTGCTATGTGCAGTGTCCAGTGCGTTGCTATGTGTAAGCTCCTCTGTACAGAAACTAATGTGACTGGTTCAGTGTTCTTTGTACAGCACTGCGGTATATGTCAGAGCTATATAAATGTATAATAATAATAGTGTGTGACTGTGGGGGCACATTATCGTGTAAGCTCCTCTGGTGCAGAGACCGCCGGGCGTGTTGGGAGACCAGTGAGGTCCGCTCCTGCACCCCCTTACCTTGGGAGGGGGGCCCCAAGATAAAATATTGCAGCAGGGCCCTTTATTCATTAGGTCCACCACTGTGACCAGAAATGTTGCCAGCTCACCACCATTCTGTGCTCCAGCACCCACATATAGGTCCCGCAACCCCACACACATTACATGCTGGGCGACAGGCTATCTAGTCCCACTGCTGTGACTGCATGTGGATTCAACACATGCAGGTCAGCCTGTCACCTCTGTGGGTGCTGTGCTGTCCCAGCGGGTATCCCCGCATCCAACGCTGTTCTTCTCTTCTGAGAACAAAGCCATAATAGAAAGCCATAATAGAGGGGAGCTTGTTCCTGGGGCAGCCCGATGCTAAGCATCGCCATAAGCGAGACTTGTAACCCTAACACTAACTCACTCACTGCCCCAGACATTGCCATTCATTTCAAAAACAAAATTGATACAATTCGGCATCAGATCAGCCCCTGTCCAGTCATCTTCCCCTATTAATGTACCAGACCCTACATGAGCTGCCACCTCGCTGATAACAACCTTCTCAACCCCTTACGGGCCGGCTTTCATCCTCTACACTCCACTGAAACCGCCCTCCTAAAACTCACTAATGACTTACTAACTGTTAAAAACAATGGTCACTACTCCTTACTCTTGCTATTAGACCTTTCTGCTGCTTTTGACACTGTTGACCACCTGCTCCTCCTCAAAAAACTCCACTAGCTTGGCCTACAAGACTCTGCTCTCTCATTCTCCTCCTACCTATCTAAGCGCTCCTTTAGTGTCACCTACAAATCTAACTGTCTCTCCGCTTTCTCTCTTGACTGTCTCTCCTCTCTCTCCCCTGGATGTCTCTCCTCTCCCCTGGCTGTCTCTCCATGATCTCTCCCCTGCCTGTCTCTCCTTGATCTCCCCCCTGGCTGTCTCTCCTCGATCCCTCCCCTGGCTGTCTCACCTTGCTTTCTCCCCTGGCTCTCTCTCCTGGCTATCTCTACTCGCCCTCTCTCCTGGCTGTGTCTCCTGGCTCTCTCACCTGTCTGTCTCTCCTCACTCTCTCTCCTACTATCTCTCCTCGCTCTCTCCCCTGGCTGTCTCTCCTCGCTCTCTCTCTTCTGGCTGTCTCTCCTCGCTCTCTCCCCTGGCTAGGTGAGTGCTATGTGCAGTGTCCAGTGCGTTGCTATGTGTAAGCTCCTCTGTACAGAAACTAATGTGACTGGTTCAGTGTTCTTTGTACAGCACTGCGGTATATGTCAGAGCTATATAAATGTATAATAATAATAGTGTGTGACTGTGGGGGCACATTATCGTGTAAGCTCCTCTGGTGCAGAGACCGCCGGGCGTGTTGGGAGACCAGTGAGGTCCGCTCCTGCACCCCCTTACCTTGGGAGGGGGGCCCCAAGATAAAATATTGCAGCAGGGCCCTTTATTCATTAGGTCCACCACTGTGACCAGAAATGTTGCCAGCTCACCACCATTCTGTGCTCCAGCACCCACATATAGGTCCCGCAACCCCACACACATTACATGCTGGGCGACAGGCTATCTAGTCCCACTGCTGTGACTGCATGTGGATTCAACACATGCAGGTCAGCCTGTCACCTCTGTGGGTGCTGTGCTGTCCCAGCGGGTATCCCCGCATCCAACGCTGTTCTTCTCTTCTGAGAACAAAGCCATAATAGAAAGCCATAATAGAGGGGAGCTTGTTCCTGGGGCAGCCCGATGCTAAGCATCGCCATAAGCGAGACTTGTAACCCTAACACTAACTCACTCACTGCCCCAGACATTGCCATTCATTTCAAAAACAAAATTGATACAATTCGGCATCAGATCAGCCCCTGTCCAGTCATCTTCCCCTATTAATGTACCAGACCCTACATGAGCTGCCACCTCGCTGATAACAACCTTCTCAACCCCTTACGGGCCGGCTTTCATCCTCTACACTCCACTGAAACCGCCCTCCTAAAACTCACTAATGACTTACTAACTGTTAAAAACAATGGTCACTACTCCTTACTCTTGCTATTAGACCTTTCTGCTGCTTTTGACACTGTTGACCACCTGCTCCTCCTCAAAAAACTCCACTAGCTTGGCCTACAAGACTCTGCTCTCTCATTCTCCTCCTACCTATCTAAGCGCTCCTTTAGTGTCACCTACAAATCTAACTGTCTCTCCGCTTTCTCTCTTGACTGTCTCTCCTCTCTCTCCCCTGGATGTCTCTCCTCTCCCCTGGCTGTCTCTCCATGATCTCTCCCCTGCCTGTCTCTCCTTGATCTCCCCCCTGGCTGTCTCTCCTCGATCCCTCCCCTGGCTGTCTCACCTTGCTTTCTCCCCTGGCTCTCTCTCCTGGCTATCTCTACTCGCCCTCTCTCCTGGCTGTGTCTCCTGGCTCTCTCACCTGTCTGTCTCTCCTCACTCTCTCTCCTACTATCTCTCCTCGCTCTCTCCCCTGGCTGTCTCTCCTCGCTCTCTCTCTTCTGGCTGTCTCTCCTCGCTCTCTCCCCTGGCTGTCTCTCCTCACTCTCTCCCCTGGCTTTCTCTCCTCTCTCCCCCTGGTTGTTTATCCTCTCTCTCCCACTTCCTGTCTCCAGTGGCGACTCTAGGAACAATATATAGGGGGGGGCACATAAGATACCACAGTCAGATCTGGGGGGGGCACTAATAATTTTCATTGCATGTCGCAACCGATGGGCGCCGAGAGCTGATTTAATTGCGGATGGCATCTGCGCCCTGCAGTTGCGACAGAAGCTGCATGCAGCATGTGCTGGTTACTACTTAAACTGGCGCGCTGTGTGGAGCTTCTGAGAAGATACACTATGAGCATAGCGAGGATGTCGGCTGTGCATTTTGCATCACTCCCACTAAGCTAATAGCGTATCTTCTGCACACAGCGCGCCGGTTTAAGTAGTAACCAGTGCATGCTGTATGCAGCTTCTGACAGCATAGTAGACGGGAGGCTGCACTTGTCGGTGGATCCAGGGATCAGGAAAATATTTTATGTTATGTTTTTTAAATGCGTGTGTTCGCTGGGTCTGGGGTCTTTAATTTTATGGGGGATTTTTAATTTTAGTTTATTTAACTTTTTATTTTTTTACATTTTTACTTTTTATTTATTTAACTTTTGTATTTTGTATTTTTTTAACTTTTTTAATTTTATTCTATTTTATTTTTTTAAACTTTTTTTTTTTTTACTTCATTGCTGGAAGCTATAGCCAGCCTGCTATTGGATATTTTCCTAATGACAAATCCAAAGCAATTTAGCAGTAAAAAAGTATTTTTAATCTTAGTAATATTTTAAAAGATTGATTCATATAGTGCAAGTAATAAAAACAATCGGCTGATCAGATGTCTCCTTATACGCTCACTCCATTTATACCACCCATTTCAAGAATAGACATGGTAGCATGATTGAAAAATTAATTGAATACATGATTGAAAAATTAATTTGGGTTCATTAGAAAGTGGAGGGACATAGGTTTTGCTCACTCCAACTATGAACATCTCATTCAAGAATACATGATAGAATGGTTAATTAATAGCATGATTAGAATAATAGATACATGAATAAGGATGGTTGAGAATGGGGGAGCGAATATTGTCTCCCTGTAGTGACGCCACTGCCTGTCTCCCATTGCACTCTCCCTCCTGGCTGTCTCCCCTCGCTCTCTCTCCTGGCTGTCTCTCTTCGCTCTTGCCTGTATATTCTGCTAAAAAAAACAATTGCTGCACAGCGCTGGAGTGTTCTGGTTTTGCTTTAAGAAAAGGTGACAACCCTAATCAGCTCACCTCCTGGGTGAAACAGGACCAGGACTGGTGCTAGCAAAAAGCTTATGGTATCGGGAAGAGGCAAAATCCTTGCAACAGCCCTGGGCCCCTACGCTGGACATCCCCCTCGCTTTGCCATCACTTATTTTTTTTTAATTATGGGTGTAAGTAGGGGGCCTAGCATTTGAGTTTCGCCTAAGGCCTCATGAAGTCTAGACCTGCCTCTGTCTGGAGCAGTTGTCTATGGCAACCAATCAGCTACTCTCTTCAGTTTGTTCAGTCAAGGTTTGAAAATGTAAGGTGAATACCGATTGGTTTTTATGGGCAACGACTCAGGATTCTCTCTGCTCCAGTTTTATTAAATTCCCCTCTGCCTGTTTAGGACTCACACCCCCGGGGAATTTATGTGCAGATTCTCATGAAATAGTTTTGTTTAAAACCATTATGCACTGCATGAACTTTAAACTATGGCCAGTAGGTTTGGAAGGGCCAATAACGTGGATTGTGGTTAAACCAGCCCCTTCATTATAAAAGAGGAGTCACAGAACAGCTGTTGTGGGGAAAGCTGACACAAGGAGAGATTAGGTCAGTTAGGAAACTGGACTTCTAATTGCTACGTCTTTGGTCTATCAAACCCTTTGCAGATTTTTTGTTCTTTTCATTACTGGGGACTTTTTTCATTTAAAGCAAGTGGGGCTTTATTGGCACCAAATGACAAGTCCCAAAACAACACACTGATTAATTAAAAATATATTATTTTATTAAATACAAAACATGATTAAAAATTGTTTTAAAATGCAATATAGTTGAGAGATACCTCCACAGCCACTAACTTACATGATTAAGACAAGTTATATAACCAACAATTGATAAACATGATACCAGCATATGGACTAGATCCAGAATATGACAAATTCATTGATTGCATAAATGATTGATATAAATATAATAAATAGCGAAATAATGAAATAAACAGTCCAAAATTTCATCAAAGGGGATGAGCCTTATCTGGGAGCAAAGGAGTGGATGGGTAGTCAACACGTTTCGCGCATCATGCGCTTCATCAGGAAGTGGAGGAAATCTGACAGAAAATAATAATATATCCACACATATAATTATGAATATACCCAACCTTGTTTCATGTCTGTCCACCTCACCTCACCTCCCCAAAACGGAGCCAGAAAAGTGCATCACTTGCCTTAGTCATGGAAGGGAGTGGCTGTGGTGGTATCTCTTAACTATATTGTATTTTGAAACAATTTGTAATCATGTTTTGTATTTAATAGTGCACATAGCAACAACAGAAGGCAGTGTGAAGGAGAGGATGCAGCAGACAGCCAAGGAGAGGTGAGTATACACCACAGAATCAAATGGAGGCTTGTGCAGGTTGGTCATACACAGAGTGGTAATAAACTGAGTCCAAATCAGTACACAGAGGTAAGAGCTATTCAGGAGCAAGGTAAGAGCTATTCAGGTTATACACAGAGGTAATAATCCAAGTCAGAAGGCAGAGGATACTCAAACAGGCTGAGGTCAGTATACAAGCAGAAACAGACGCTGAAAGTTAGGAAGATGGCTCAGAACCAAAACAACACAGGAAAGAACACTAGCACAGACACTAGCCCTATCGAGAGCACAGGCATAGGATGGAGGCAGCTATTTAAAAGGTGGTGGCACTGCCAGCTGTTGTGGAAGTCGCATGCGACATTGGAAGACTAACAGTTACAGGCGTGACTCCTAGAGGCAGAGGAATGTTGGGATTTGTAGTTAAAGCACAGCTGGAAGGTTGGGCTGGAAGTTGCCCACCCCTGCTCTAGTGAGTTAGCCAGTGAGAGGTGTTGCCTAACAATGGGGAAGCAATTCATAAATGTCACAATGTTACTGTTTACATTCACAATCTCTCCCCTTGCTCTTACTACAGAAGGTGAGATATCACAGTAAACTGTGAATGGAAGAAACAAAGACAGTAAGAAGGGGCCGTCTGTCCTTACTCCCTGGGATGCTCCAGGGCTGGGAAGGAGATCTGTTTTCAGTATGTGCTGTCTAGTTGCTCTCTTTTGCTCACAGCAGGCTGCTATTGGAGGGAGAAGAGAGCAGAAATCTCCCTCCTAAAGCTGCTCTCTGCTCTGCTGCCATCACTCAGAATTGAGTGCTGGCATGTACTCACAGCCCCCTTTACATAAAACTGCCAGAGTTGGGCCAAGTGCCACTCCTGCCCCTCCTTCTCTGGGTCTTGACTCTCCCCATGTATTTCACAATCTCATGCCTGTAAATCACCCCCTATCACATGCACTCCCAAAGGAAACGATAAGCTTGTCATGCATATTCCACTGTTGTCACCATTTAAAAAAAGGCCTGTGAAAAAAACCCAATTGCAATCAGCAACAATTAAGAAATATGCCCTGGGAAACAAATACAAGAAACCTGATATCACTGCTACCTACATGCCATTTACTAAGGCCTGGTCCCCACATAGGTGTTTTTGAGCAGTTGGAAAAGCACTTTTATATGCCTAACACAAGTAATCCCATGATTTTCTATGGTCCCTGTTCACACCTAAGCACAAAAATGCTGTGTTTTTGCCTCATAGACTTTAATAGAAACACCCGAAAACGTGCAGCACAAACGCAATGTTTCTGAAGCTGCCAATCAAAACGTGTGTCTTCATCTGCGTGCGTACACACGCACATCAAAAATGTGCATAACGTGTATAAACGTGCAAATAACTGCACGCTGTACACGCATGCAAAAATGATGCCGCCTAGATGTGAAACCAGCCTAAGGGCTAGTGTACACCATAACTGTGTGCGTCTGTGCAGCTGCAGTGCAATGTGTTTTGCCACATTTTTACAGCAATTTTGACTTTTTTTTCGGACTGTATCATAATGGACTGCATTGCTGTGAACAGAGCACCAGACATCCTATTGGAAAGCATTGTGAAGCGATTTTGATGCAGCTGCCAAACTGAACGGACTGCATCACAACTGCATCTGATGTGAACAGCCCTAAGGGTTTACATCTACTTTAAAAGACCTGCCAGTGCCTACAAGTCATAAACTAAGCTCTCCCTATGTAGTTTATAAGGAGCAGGTCCTCTGCTTTCCCTGTCACAGCTCAAGCGCCTTGCTGTGACATCACTCTGGCTTAAAGCTTTCTTATTGGCCCTTCTAAGCCAGATGACCTACTGTAAACTCAAAGGTTAGGTAGTGCATTATGGTTACAAAGAATTCTGGCAAATTCCTGTTTTAATTCGCCATGACCAGAAACCTCTAACTCACAAGGTTCACCTCGAACCCATGGTGGTGATGAACCCGAACCTTATCCCAACAGTTGTGCTTCTCAGTTGTCACCCTGTCATATGCACCACTGATAAAGACTACAAGAGGCATGTGCAGGCATGATCCCCTATTGTCCCTATCAGAAAAACAGTTCAGAACAATGATGTACAACCAATTAAGAAGTGAGTACATGCAGTCAAGAATTAGTTAAAAAAGGCTGAAGGAGATTAGCAACATTAACATTCAAAGAAGGATGAAAAAAGGATAAAACACTATGTTGTAGAATTAAAAAAGGCATTTGTTTATTATCTACTTTGTTATTTTTACATCTACTTTAATGTTTGGTTAAAGATCTCCTGACTTTGTGCAGTTTGTTTTATGGCTGTCTTCCCGTAGTACTATAATTATATTGAACTCTTAACACTGCCGATAAATAGATATTGAACATATACATTTGTATTTTTTAAGGAGCAGCACTCTCAAAACTTCAGTTTTTGGAAGTTTGCTGGAGAGTCAAACAGTTTCTTATATATGTCATAAATTATTGTGGTGAAGTCTCTGTGCTTCAATTCCCAGCTATAATCACTTGTCAAGATAGATGTGAGGGCATCTCACTCTCCCTGTTGCATTTTTAATACAGTATATACTATTACTATTTTACTACAGGAACATCTGAAGGTAGATGGAAGCAACCAAACTCCAAAGTGCCAGAGCTAGAACTATGATAAGAAGAACTAGAGTTCCTAAGAGATAAAAGAATACATTGTATTCTACTGAAGGACTATTTGTCTGCAACAGATTGTTTGCAATGTCATCAGAGTCTTATTTTTCACAGTAAATTATTTTATATAACAGTTTTGTTCTTTGTATTTGAAAAAATTGTATTCTGCTACTAGCAGCATTAAAAATCATTTGCCCTTGGCATGAAGTATTGTCTTTGTCTACTTAATATGTGTAGATCAACTGTACATGGTAGGAGGTCAGCTTGAATTACCCCGTGCAACATTTGGTATTCTCTGAATGCTTTTTACTTACATTCAACATTGTTCAAGGTGTTTTATTCCTGTTAGTAATTATAGTGCGTTTAACCCCTATCAAGTGCATGATAAAACAATCTGTGATTGGATAAAATTAGCACATATGATTTACATTACTGTTAATATAATATATTTGTTTATTATATAGATATGTCTACATATATCTATATATTTATTAAGGATGCAGCGATACCAACTCTAGTATCGCTGCCAATATTGAACATTATCTTTACTTGTACTCATGAAAATGCTCTGATACTAAGCGGTAATACTGGCACTTTAAATGTTTGTATTGATTTGGCTCCTTGAGGTCCCGCGCTTCCTAGGGACCTCAGGCAGCCCTGTGGGGACATGTACAGCCCTGGAGAGCCTTGAACCCAGTACCGCTACAGCCTTGGTGAAACCCGAACGTAGTCCTGTGACACCCTAACGCAGGTTAGACCCACATGCAGCCCTGGTGAGACCTGAACGCAGCCCTGGTGGGACACGAACGCAGCCCTGGTGGGACACAAACGCAGCCCTGGTGGGACACGAACGCAGCCCTGGTGGGACCCGAACGCAGCCCTGGTGAGATCCGAACTCAGCCCTGGTGAGACCCGAACGCAGCCCTGGTGAGACCCGAATGCAGCCCTGGTGAGACCCACATGCAGCCCTAGTGAGACCACACACTAGCCCTGGTGAGACCACGAACATCCTTCTGAGACTCCGTACACTACCCTGGTATGACTGCACACAGCCCTGGTGAGGCCGCCCAGCCCTGGTGAGACTGCACATAGCCCTGGTGAAACCCAAAACACAGTCCTGTGACACCCGAACATGGCCCTGGTGAGAACCACATGTAGCCCTGGTGAGACCCAAATGCAGCCCTGGTGACACCCAAATGGAAGCCTGGTGACAACCGAATGCAGCCCGGGTGAGACTCAAACACAGCCTTGGAGAGACCCGCACACAGCCCTGGTGAGGCCCAAATGCAGCCCTGGTAAAACCCACTTGCAGCCCTGGTGAGACCTGCATTCAGCCCTAGTGAGACCTGCACGCAACCCTAGTGAGACCCGAAGGCAGCCCTGGTAAAACCTGCACACCGCCTAGGTGAGACACCACACACAGCCCTGGTGAGACCTGCATGCAACTCTGGTGAGACCGCACAGCCCTGGTGAGACTGCACACAGCCCTGGTGAGACCCTGCACATCAGTGGCGGACCTAAGGAAAAAAGGGCCCTGGGTCAAGATTTTTTTTCCCCCCCCCCCCCCCAAAAGAAAAAAACACAAACTCACCAATCCACACCCCCTGAAGCAACCACAAAAAAATTAAGTTGAAAATAGAAAAAAATAGATCAAAACAATATTTTAGTATATTTATTACAGAGAAAGGACAGAGTATGTTTACTCTAACCACAATTATGAATGGACAGGAGGTCATGTAGATCACTCCCATTCATTCATAATTGAGGATATAGTACACATACTATGTCCTCAATTATCTACAAACACTCAGCCATCACTGATCGCTGAGTGTTTGTACCACTCTCCTCTCTGACACACTGTCACAGGAGACTGAGTGAGCGGCGCAGGGAGGAGAGCTCAGCCTCCTGTGACAGCGTGGGCTGTCTCCGCCCACACAACGCTCTTCCAGTGTTCTATCACAGATTGTGACTGCATTGGAATGTGTGACCGGTCAACTGGTCACACATTCGAATGTAGTCGCACCCATTTTTTTGACCGGCAAAAGGTGTGCAATTCAAAGCTTTCTCCGCTGTTCCCAGGCTGATCGGCATTGCAGATGGTATGTTTAGTAGAACCGATCTGCCCGGGAACAACTGAACGGTCCTGAAATCTCACTTCTATCTGACTTTGCGAGTGCAATACAAAGTTGGATAGAAGTGAGATTTCAGGACCAGTCAGCTGTTCCGGGGCAGATCGGTTCTCCTGCACATACTATCTGTGATGCTGACCTGCCCAGGAACAGGAGAGAAAGCTTTGAATTCTACACGTTTTGCCGCTCACACATTGTTACCCCGGAAAAAAATGGATGTGGCTACGTTAGAATGTGTGACCACGTGACTGGTCACACATTCTACCTCTGAAAAAATGGGCATGATTACATTAGAAAGTGTGATGACGTCAGCGGTCACACATTCTAACGCAGTCACAATCTGCGATAGAACACCGGACTGTGATAGGAGGCTGAGCGGTGTGGGATGAGAGACGCTGGCTGCTCACAGGGATGCACCGATGTATCGGACAAAAAATGGCACTTAAGGCATTTAGCCAAAAGTGCCATTTGCGGCTGATATGTTTCGGCGGGCCAATATATTGGTGCGTCCCCAATATTTACAGCAATGCAGAATGGCACAGGCTATAGAGGACTACACACCCCAGCAATACTTTATACAACTATAGCATTTCTGTATAAAGTACTGCTCATATTTGTAGTCCTATATAGAGGGTCCCATTCTGCATTGCTGCAATGCAGAATGGCACCTGCTATAGAGCACTACAAATACCAGCATTACTTTACACAACATCAGGCTACAAATAATAATTGTTTTAATTAATTATTTACCCTTACCTCTTCTGGCTGGTCTTCTGCTGTTTCCTGGTGGGGGATTCAGGCTGCAGAAAAACCCAGTGTCTGTTTCCTGCTTGCTGGGTCCTCACAGCCATCCGATGTGCACACTAGGGTCCGCCGCTGTCCAATCACGATGGGACGGCCCGAGGCTCCGCCCACCGGCTCCGTAGTGTGCGGGCCGCAACTCCACCCCCCAGCTATCTGATATGGCAAGTAAGTTGCGCTTGATCTAAATAGATGTGAATTCCAAAGTGAAAGAATAAACTATTAAATCACAAACAGCACCTAAACTTCTATATAAATACCGAAATCTGCTGTCTCGATATGTGATCAATAAGTGTATAAATCAAATGATCAATATAAACCAATCTCTTAAATCAAAGGAAAACCATAATTAGTGTATAAATGCCGGAAGTTCCTATTACGGCATGTGATACGTGGGCCATGTATTCAAACACCCCACAGTGTCTCAATAAATATATATTTGACAGAAACGCCATGCTCCCACAGTGTAGCCTAGAGTCCTCTGTAATGAGCGAATGAAGCAGAAAACAAAATAAAACACTTAATTGCAATCCTTATATAGGTGACCCATGGATATAGCACTCATACATGTGTCAACTTAATCTGGTGAACAAAAATAATGATCAAAAATAATGATTTCAATAACCTATTCGTGAAAATATAATAATAATAAAATGATATAATAATTCTCTTAATAATTATTAATAATATGCACACACTTATCAGTGTCTCAAAAATGAGCAGTGATTAAACCCAATTGTGTGAAGTAAGAAATACGCTCTGATTCCCTTCTCAGATGGATATACAGGGTTAAATCTTTAGAGCAATCCCAATGATATACCAAACAACCATGGGATTAGATATATTAAATAATCTCAGCGATATAGCAAGCAGTCAGTTTCTAAGGTTTCTTGCAGTTTATATGAGACGGGATATAAATGGTTATTTCCCTTCCCTCAATGATATTTAAATGAATAATCCATTCATTTCCCCGGTAGGTATCCTCCAGAATATGTCCAACCTGTTATTGATTGGAAAGATGGAAAAAGTTCTTAGGTTGTAGTATTCCATCCCCTCCTTAAGTCTCCAACTCAAGTGATTCAATGTAATTTTTTCCTTGTATCTTGATTTTCCCCACGCCTCACCGCTCAGGCCAGCAGCGTGTGTAGGAATTCTGAACTGATAAAGCTTTAAAACCGTTTAGTAGAAATCCAGCTATGAGAGGCGAAGACCAGACATCCCTTGACGCGTTTCGTAGATTAACTTTCTCAAAAAAATCAATGTCATTTTTTCCCCAACTAACTTTATTGCTATCACACAGGAGATAACAAGCCCCTGTGTGATAGCAAGGTAGACGGCCGCAACTCCTCCCCCAGCTGTCAGATACTTCCTCCTTTGATAGGGAGGGGGGCTTGGCGGCGTGGGGGGGCGTATTGTGGAACCTGGCCTTGGGGCGGCAGGGGGAGTAAATCCGGCCCTGGTGGTTGGCCAAGGAAACATAATGCAGCAGATGAAAGACAAATCATGTTACATCCTTTCAAAATCAGAAGATGTTGAAGGGAAAGGGGGGATGCAGCAAGTCCAAACACAAGTCCCAACGCCGACATTGAAAAGGAAAAATTAAGATAGATTGATGCAGAGATTGGTAGAGTAACTGAAGGCACCAATGCTAACATTGTAAACAAAAGTACATATTCCAATGGAAAAAACTGAAACAGATTCATCAAGCCACATTTATGATCAATAAGTGTATAAATCAAACGATCAATATAAACCAATCTCTTGAATCAAAGGAAAACCATAACCTAACATTGTAAACAAAAGTACATATTCCAATGGAAAAAACTGAAAGCAGATTCATCAAGCCACATTTAAACTAGTGGCTAAAGGAGGAGGGGAAGGACACACATAGAAACACTCTCCATCTCTCTCTGTCAGTGAAGCTGAAGGTCTCCCAAATGCCAAGAGAAAACGCAGACTCAAAGGTGAGCCCACATGATAATTCTAAGGGTAGGGGCAATTGAAGACTGAGAAACTTCTTGGAGTTTTGTAGCTGGTGGGACTGAAGAAGGAGAACCCCCATCTCCTCCACAACTCCCAACCCCCCCACTGCAGAAATAATAAGAGACCAACATCTGGTGCCTAAATGTAGTAATGAGCGTTGCAGACTACTAGGTTAGGAAGAACTCTAGGGACACCAAACCCTCAGGGGAGATGGTATTTAAAGCAGATGGGAAGCCCATCATCTTGAGGCCTATCTAGGAGAATTCTGCCTTGGGTTTGCAAATGAAAACAGAGAGTAATGGGGAAACAGCATTAGCCCCGCATAGAATGGATGGGTGTTTCCTAGAAGTGTCCCACAGGAGAAAACACTGGGCTTGACTAGGCACGCATGGCTCATTGATGAAACAAACTACACCCCCCGAAGATACAATGCAAAAAATTGTCAGTGTGACAAAAAAATAATAGATCTGCAACCATCAAGATTAGGGATGCACAGATACTTTTCGAGTACCAGTGCAGATACTTGGCATTTTCATGAGAACTACGAGGGTTGCAGAGGTTGCAGCTGGGACCTGGCTCTGGCCCTCCACCACTGTCCTGAAATCATTAGTCTGTATTGTTTTAGAAAAACTGTCACATGACAATAAACAAAAATGTATCAGTACTCGTACTTGTAAGTACTCAGCAAGCATCAGTACTCGTACTCGCAAAACTGGTATCTGTGCATCAATTTATTTATATGTATAAATACAAAATCATACATTAAAACAGAGATGTACAAATCCCAGGAGCTCCGTGTGCTCCTTACAAATGACAGCTGCCTCCTAACTTTTGAATTTTTCTCTAGTGTAGTCATGGAGCTTAAAAGTATCGGTACATGTACTCGTACTTGTACCGAGTACTGTACTTGGTATCTGTGCAACCCTAATCAAGATCAATGTCTATCACATCAAGGGATGCGCTCCTTTGAGAAACTGAAGTAGTGGCCTGTCATAGCGCAAAGCAATAGAAAATGTCCTGACAGGCGGGAGTGGTATCAGCTCCATTATTGTCCAGGGACCTGAAATTGAATTTCATGGATGCATCTCAGCCCTGTCATAGGCACCACAATTGGTTTACTAGAATCATAAACTGGAACACAATCACTATGAAAAGTCACCTAAAGGTAACTAGAAAAGAAAATATGAAGCAGTTTCCACATCCAGCAAAGACCCATCCAGTGGAAGCCTACAGCAACAAGTATAACATTAACATGATATACAGTATAACAGTTAAAAAATGTAAGGTGTAACAAAGACTACATTAATCTCCCTGGCAAACATACAAAAAGTACAGTAGTAGGTATTATAAAAGGTCAGGCTTGACCAGCGGCCCAGAAATCACTGTTGACAATATAGTTCCTAAAAATGGGACTATAGGGGAGGGGCAACATTTATCCCACATTAAGATCAATTGCTACCACTCAGAGAGAGAATAATTAAGCAAGGAGGTTTAAGTGGATATCTGCTTCTAAGGAGAACAGTTCCAAAACCCCCTATAGCCCCCCCCAGGAAGGGGGCTGTAGAGAGGGTGGTATATGGGATTCAGCAATCACCAAAACTAATGGACAGTGTCCGAGAGCAAATGCTAGGTGAGGAAACTAGATAACAGAAAATAGTCTAAAGGATATAGTGATTAATCTGTTTCCAATTGGAACTTCAATGCCGCAAGCATACTAAGACTCATTTAACACAGAGTTACAAAACAGAAGTTAATCCTTATGGGTCTCAGTTTTGGCCACTCAAGATCTCTGAGGTAGTGGAAAGGACCCATAGAAGGGAATCCCTTCTATGGGTAGCAGGTAGGGTGGATCCAGAGATCCAGTGGTGGGAGCTTTAAAATAGGTGGAAGCTGTGGGTCTGGCCATGGCTCTAGCTCCTGGAGAAATACTCAGGCATTTGAAGAAGGATTGTGGTTGTTCCATATACAAAAAAATCACTGCTCTTCCTTCCTTATGAGCCAGGAGGAGGAAAGGAAAGCCCCACTTATACATGATGCTTGGATGGAGGAATCTCTGATGAGCCAGTGCACACTGAGATAGATCAGGGTACAGAGAGATGGAGTCCTTATCAAAGACCACTGCACCTGAATCCCTTACTTTTTGGAGAGTGGCTTCTTGCAGCTTATAGAAGTGCAGCCTGAATAAGGCCTCCCTCAGTTGTGTAGATTCTGGATTTTTGTAGACTGAAGTGTGGTGCACCCAGTTAATTTCTATGTTGTTGGTAATGGTTTTCCCAAGCAACATATTGAAGATGGCTCTGACTGAGTGTTCCAAATCACTCTAGCCAGTGGCCTCTGGTAGGCCTTGCATCCTGATATTGTTCTGTCAATGGTGGTCCCCAAGGTTATCTAGCTATGTCCGTAAAGGTTAGAGGTGAGTAAAATGTGTCATGACAGCACTGTGGCTGAGATTGCCTTAGACTAGGAGAAGCAGGTTTTTTCCACAGGGTCCAACCATGGTGCAAGTTCTGAAGGCCCTCTCTAAGCTCTGCATTACTTGTATCCTGACTCAAAGCTGGAGCACATATGTTCTAACTAATTTTTAGTGGGTAGCAAGGCGTATGACCTCTGGAGCTCTTGAGGGAGTCACCAGAGGTCTGTATCTTCCTTGGATGAGGAGTCACAAACTCTTTTTGAGTGGTCTGGAGAGGAGCAGTCATGTGTGTCGACTGAAGAATGCTCTGTGTCCTCCCATTCAGGGAGCATCTTGTCCAGAGACCTGGAGAATGGAGCCTCTTAGATGCACTGGAAAAAGGCTCTTGTCTACCTAATGTGCCTCCAAATTGACCAGTTTGGTCCACACAGCCTTCTTCTTGGTGCTGTGGCTCATGCTGCAACCCAGAAACTGAGTAATGGTCCCTAAGGAGCAGTTTCGAAGGGCATCCGCTTGCAACCATGGACAAGCTTTGTCCTGAAAGATAGACAATTATATCACATTTATTGCTTTTCTGTATGTTTGTTTTAAAGCACTGCCCTGATTTTAATATATTTATATCTATTTTTTATTGTGCAGTTTTGTATTATAATGCAAACTTAAAAGACCATACACCACTTCCACCTTTGCTTTAAAAACCTTTATTAAATAAGTATCAGGGACACCTCAGTCTACTCTACTCTTGAATGTGATTGTTAACATTTTTTGTTATTGGGATTTTGGGGGTATTGGGACATGTGAAGCAGCATGAAATCTTCATTAGGAATTGCAGCATCCGCAGACTACTGCCACGAGGATTGGGGTGGACTGGTACAGAACAGCAATGACTGAATTAAAATCTGTTAACCAAAACATTTTCATAGAAGACTCTCAGACCTGTCATAATAAATCCATTATATCTAGCAATAAGCTCATTTATATGGAAAATAACTCTTCAAGGAAATGTAGAGGGGTTTTCAGATATTTTATTTATCATAGTTAAGGCTAATTTTTTTATATCACAAATATATAAAATACTGCATATAAATATTTTGTATTTTTCTTCAGCCAGCAGATGGAGCTCTAGGTTTTTTTTTCACTCCTGTGTTTGCTGTACAGTCTATACAGCGTTCTAGTCTTACTGTCACTGAACAGCTGTCAAGCATCACTAGTCTTTTATACATGTACAAAGTAGTATCTCTCTGAGGGTAGGGGCAATTGGAGAATGAGGAAACGTACATTCTTTTGTTCACAGAGCCTAATACCTTGAGCTGAAATCTAAACAAGCAAATTAGTCAGAGAAGTGAATCAACCCCATTAAACGGCTTCAGTCAGACAAAGCAAGCTGTAAGGTAGGCAGCTTGCACTAATGTATTTCTTTAGTTTGCCCACAGTGCTCTGGAAATCCTATTTATATAAATATTTATTTCAAAATCTAAACACTTTATAAAACAAAATTGTTTCAAAACACTGCAATTTGTATAATATTTTTATTTGCATTACAATAGAAAGATGTAACAAAGAAAAAAATAATTGAGAGTTATTATACTAAATTACTGTGAAGCTTAAAACGTTGTTGTCTGCACATAAAATAAATTAGGCTTTTCTTTGTACTATGGATGGATCTTATCTTTTGTTAGTCTATATATTATGAAAACACATACCTTTTTACAATGATCTGCATTTCCTACCTTACTTTGCTAGAAAGATATGTTCATTTTATTGACATGATGAGGCCAGTGGTTCAGCCAGTTTGTTACTAAGATTAATGCTCATATTCTGCATTTAAAATTCTGAATCCCTTTGTCCATGCTGCTAGCTGACATCTAGAATAAGATAATAATATCCCTTTAGTTTTCTTCTTTTCCTTTCCACACCTCCCCCTAATTACCCCTTTGTATTTCCAGTCTGTGGTCTCCTTGCATCTAATACATAGCTGCACTGATTTCAGGGCCCCTAAGGCTTGTCAGGTTAAAGATTAATGAGTTGACTTTACACAGAGGCTTTACAAAGGTTAAACATAATTACAAATGGGTATTTTATGCAGTATTGGGAAATGTGCAAGCAGCTTAAACAGGAAGAGTAGAGAAATCTAATGAAACTTCAGGGATTCCGTCTTGTAATTTATACCATACAAGAAGTGCAAAAATTAGCATAACAAAAGTGATTGCTGGCCCTTTTCCCACATATCAGAATAACATAACATATGGTAGAAATTATAATAATATCATGCGTGAATTTGTTCTGCTTGATAGTCTAGGCTGTTTGTTAGATAAATGATGTGAAGAACAATTTACATTAGTATTCTTAAAGTTAGAATTTAGGGAGGCAGAAAAGCACAGCTTCTTACATAAAAATGATGCATAGTGCAATATTGTTTCTATGACAGCCATCATTTCAGTGAATGTGAATAGGTATAAAGTACACAGTCTATTATTTATATATCTAAACCAGTAGCAAAACATGACACCGATGTAATTTAATATACACATTTCCCCACAGCATGCCACTGATCTTTGCTGTTGGGCCATACAGTATTAATCAATAAGGAGTACAGACAGGTGAGTATATGAATAAGTGGGGGTGTTGGTGGTGGAGGTGGGTAACACTAAGACAATTATACAAAAGTATAGTTATCCTTTGTTGGTTGTCTGGCTGTTATCTTGATCACCTGGCTTTAATATTTTAAGTTACTGGCCTGGAACAAATATGCAGATTGGAACATGGGAGAAAAAGCAGACTTCTTTATCTGTATACTTGTTTTCAGTCAATGTCTCAATATATTGATGTATAAGGTGTCCACAGGCGGGGGTCGCCCAGTGCATCTGCCGGGTGTCACCCACTTTGAAATCATTACGCACACACATGACGTCATCGTACACGTGCATAATGACTTCACGCGCACTTATCTGCTGGCAGCCATCTTGGTGATGGACACCGGCAGAGAGGAGGGGACATTCGTCTGGCAGGATAAGGTCATCTCCTCTATCATATAGCAGTTGGGCTCTCAGTGCATAACCAAGTGCTTGACTTTTCCAAGGTAGCACCTCTCATGGTGTCACCCAGTGCGGGCCGCACCCCACGCACCCCCTTGTGACACCACTGGTATGAATATCAGCATTATCATCTGACAGCTCCAGCATTTTGTAGGAAGAGATGCCAATAGTGGCAGCCTCTGTGTTTCTCTCATGAGTGTTTACCTTCCTGGAATAATCCAAAAAAGGATATATATATAGAAATACAATGCTTATCATCACATTATTTCCAGTTCTTAAATGACAATTTGATTGAATAAAGCTATATTTTAGTATGGTGGTTGTGAATGTTTCCACTACATCTGCTGCAGAATGGTTCTTCTTTCCTTCTACAATTTTGTTTTGTGCAAACCACCACTTCCCCTTCTTGCTTTTATTCTGTCAGGAAGCTAGTGTTCATCCGTTTATTGGTGAAAACATGTTTAAACAGTCAATATTAGAAGATCTACTTAATTGATTAATCTCTAGAGGTTATATTGAAATGACACAGTGTTAAAATACTCAATTTGGAAATGAAACTAGCTTTGATAATTCTGAAATTATTCTATTACTTACAATACCAACAGCGATATGTCTCAGGTCCAAGAAACTCAGCAGGTTAAAGAGGAAAGGGCATATATCAATTGGCCTGTTATAAATGATGTAACTAATAAAGATGCCAAAAAATATTTATTTTAAATAGTTAAATCTATTAGTTGTGATAATTGTAGCATAATCCTAGACATTTGTATGTCTTTGTACGAAAGTGTAAGACATTAAATTAGCTTTAACTTGTCAAGAACAATAGACATGAAGTACCTGTCATAATTGTACACTACAGTCATTCTTACAAAAGAATATCATTCAGGGAATTAAATGTTACATTGCCTTTTCATTTGTATTTCATTGGTATGTTTTCTTTTTATAATAATAATATATATATATA
>NW_017306982.1:679680-687728 GCF_000935625.1 Nanorana parkeri | reverse complement strand
ATCGGTATATATATATATATATATATTGTATTTTACATAGTTTGCATTTTATTCTTGAACATCTGTAATGGCAACTGATACTTTTTGAAAATTCAAATGGGTTATTCATAATGAATCTGCCCTGAGGCTTTATGCACACAAATCAGAATGCTTGTGGTGAAAGCACCTTGATCATAGTTCAGATTAAACCATGAAAACATAAACTATATAAAAATAAATAAATAACTACTTGAAATTTGTTTAACTGATGGGAAACAGCAATAATTTACACAAAATCTCTAAAACCCAGCAATAGCATACACATGTTAACAAATAATACAGGAATGACAAAAAATGTGTGCAGGAACTTCAAAAACAGCTACCCTGTGTATGTCCAACAATTCCATGTTGTAGAGCATATATAAAGAATGGTCTCACCAGACTCCTAGGTCACTATTGAGTTCAGAGAGTTAAAGGTTCCAAATGGTGATCCGATGCAAAAGGCAGGCTGATGTATATGCTCATGCTAAAAAGACCATAGAGTTAACATATTATAGAAAGCCGTTACATTCCACCAACAGGCATCAATCAACTCTGCACAGCTGAGCAGCCACTATGCTCCTGACAGGTTTCACTCTTGAATTAGCTTTCTCAAAAGGTGTGTGGCCAAATGCATAAAACAATTAGTCACAGATGAGACTGACTCTCCTTCAGAACAGTCTCTGTGAAAGGTTTACAGTCCTATGTGTCTGTATACCTGGGCAGCCAAATGTGACAGTTGCAACAGTTTGCAAAGTTCTGAGATAGATTTACTATTACTCTAAACAGATACATAAAAGAAGTGGTCAGGGTCAGGTTTCATTCTGTTGCAGTGCTACCTTAGAGCAGCTGAGGGAAGCAGGTGTAAAACTGTGTATGTGTCTCGCTATGTGTCTTACTGCCCCTGTTTAGCACTGCTTTGCCATACTACAGAATTGATAAATTTCCCCCATGATGTTTTTAGATCTTTATGACCATCAAGTGCACAAGCAATGAGTCCTATTTATATTGCAGTTCATATAACTTCAATTTACTTATTAGTTCAGAGCTTAAGTCATGTTGAGATGGTAGCACTGTACTGGTTGATCCAATGCCACTGTGTATTTAAAAGAGAACTATGGGGTAAGTGTTTTTCCCCATAGTTCTCTTTAGGGTAATGGGAAGACATATGCTAACCTCCTACCATGACCCAAAGCTCAGTATATTGCGGGCTATTGCCGCAATATACTGATAGCACCACAGCCAGGACAGATCCCGACAATACAGTCGAGATCCACCCAGCTGCGTGAGTGACAGCTGGCTCTGCCTATCTAGAGGCAGAGCCAGCTGTGCCCACCCCCTCACCTGTTCATTCATCCACTCATCGTTGGAGCATCAGAGGGGGAGGGGGAATCCCTGCAGGGAGACGATCGGGAAGTGAGCGGATCGGTGCATGTTTCTGCTCAATTCCCGATCGATAGAGCCGATCTGTGACAACTTCTTTGTCACAGGTCAGCTCTAAATATGAGGATGAGTGGAAACCACTCACCTCATAGTTCTCCTTTAAGTGAGAGTCCACTACTAGGACAGACCTCTGTGGATATGCTTCTTTTAGACCTGCATTTCTAGATACAGATAAAGGGTTTATATGCATTTATTGTCCTTAGAAGATAGTAGCGTGATTTATTAAAGGCAAATAGGCTATTCAGTGTGCAAGGGGATTTTCCCCTAGTTTAGTGAATATAGTAAAAATTAACTTTGCAAAAAAGAATACCCAATAATGTGCAAAGAGAATAAAAAAATTGTGAGGGTTATTCACTCAGCTGCCTAAGGCAGCCGAGTGAATAACCATGCCAAAGTAAACTGAGGCGAACAGCGTTCGGCTAATCACTTTGGCTCTGTCCAGCTGATTTCAGCCATACATCGACTAAAACCAGCCTTACATCAGCTGCCTTTGGTAAGCCAAACATGCGCCAAACATGCTCCATTGATGTCAGAACGCCGTGAGCATCTAGGAGAGAAAAAGACGGTTGTGATCCAGAGGTCTGGGAAGACGAGTCTGAAATGCTGTTTTTGCATGAATTTAATGTGAATTTTAGTGCATTTGTCTAAATAGAAGTTTTAATCAAATGGGTTGTGCTATGATATATACCTCTATTCTTTAAGTTTTCTCTAAAACAGAGATGCATTTAACCAAAAGAAAGAACGGAAGGATTAACATAAGTGAATTCTGAAATATTTTCAACTTATAAGGTTGGTTGGTCAGAAGGTGGTTGTTAATACTTCATATGGGATTTTAAACCAAGTGAGGATTGGGGAAGCACAGGCCCCTATGGAGGGGCTCCACTCCGCCGGGACCTTTACGAACAGGGGATTTCCCCGGTGTAGTGGACCCAGTTGAGAGGAGGTCATTGTGATATCTTAGAACCAGACTCAGGGGTAAATATATGAGCTTTAGAGTTATTTGGAATTCATTTATTTGAGAAGAACACACACTCCTAGGGAGTGGGAGTGGGGTGCACTAGGGGAATTGAATTGAAATTATAAATAATTTTGGTTTATAGACTCGATTTAGTCAATACTGGGAGGGGGGAGGGGCAAAGGGAATTTTGAGGAAATATGGATTAGATGATTTAAGGGTTATTTTCATTCACTAAATTAGGTTAGGACAACTTATATATTGATGTGGTTTGAGAGGGTGCACTGAGTAAAATAAGTATGATCATGGGTTATATAGCGATCATTATTATTATAAGTTATCTGATTCAGGAGTTCAATCAGATCACTTATTATTTATAGTTCACTGGTTTACACTTAATATAGGACTTAAGGGATATTAGTATTATGTAGTTAGTTAACTACTGGTGGGAATTGGTTGTTGGGGCGTAGTAGCTTCAGCTGCCTAGCTAAAATGATTAGATTATAAATGGAGTCCTTAGATTATATTGAACTTTGAGAAATATCAGCTGCTTGTTTGGATTTAGATATTATATTTTTTTTGGGGGGGTAGCTGCCGGCGGCAGTTGTTCGCCCTCACTTGACCTGACCATTGGGGAATACCCCTGTTCATGTCAAGTTAGCTGCCCGCAAAGGGTAGCTTTCAAATTGTACTTTGATGGGGTACCTAGGTGCCCTTGGTGCTGTTCTAAGTGTAATTTTTTATGTTCATTGTCTTGTGTACGTGTAGTCTTTAGTTTTTTTCCTTTTTTCTTCTTTCCTTTTTTTATGGTCTATCCTTTTTAGATTTGGTCGGGGTGGAGCTGGTGCCCTATTTCCAGGGGAATGTTCAGATAATGGCGAGTTGGGCCCTATATCGAGCTTTGTTAAGTAGCAGGAACCCATTTAGGGGGTCTAACTGGTCATGTGCAACCACTCAGATACCAGGTCTTCTGACGGAATAGATATTCGAATAGCTACACATAGGGGTTGATTTACTAACCTTATAAACACACCACGAACATGTATACACCTTTGTAGTGTGTTCCCTCCCAGCATGATCTATGGGTGGAATCTAAACACCTTTGTAGTGTGTACACAAGGTGATGTTGTGTAAATTAGCTCTATGTTGTGTTGCTTGTGTTGATGAATGCAGGAATGTAAATGCACGAGCTAACCATTTTTGTCTAAACTGTGAAGCAGCATTATATATGCATCATGTGCATGATTTTTCCATATATGGCATTAGTGGAAATATGCTTTTAGAGACTTTTTGGCTGATAAATACGTTTTGCTGTGTGAAAATCACACGCACCTGGTGCGTGCGTGTGTTTAGGTTAGTAAATCACCCCCATAATGTTCGGGGCCTTAATTCACCCATCAAACGACGAATGGCCTTCAATCATTACTCCTCTCAAAAAATAGATGTGCTTTTTCTTCAGGAAACGCATTTTCCTAACAGTTATAATCCACCTTTTTTACATAAATATTGTACCCAATATTATCTTGCTAATGCGGCGGATAAGTCCAAGGGGGTAGCTATTTTATTTGCCAGACATGTCTTGTTCCAGTTGCAACTGGAAATTAAAGACCCTAGAGGACATTATTTGCTGCTGAGGGGATTGATTGGGGACCAACTGTTCACGTTCATTTCATATTATGCTCCTAACTCTGCTTAAATACCCTTTTTTACCAACTTTTTAATATTCTTGACTCTCATATTGAGGGCACAGTGATATTGGCTGGAGATTCGAATTTAGCTTTAGATCTCAATATAGATAAATATCGTTCGTCGGGTACGAGATTGAAACATCTTTCTAAAAGTGGTTTGAATCTGGCAAAGCTCCTTCATTCGCACCAATTAATAGAATATGTATTCAGGAGCATCACCCCTATGTTATAGGGGATGTGAGCTGGGGGCCACAATGTACCATGTGTGGTGGTCATGCCCTCGTATCTGGGGATTTTGGGGAAAAGTTCTAATCGGCCAGGTCACGGGGGTGTAGGTCCCTAGGGATCCAGAATATGCTCTTCTCAATGAGGCCATCCCTGGGGTTTCAAGACAGTGTGCATGACTGATAGCCTTTAAGTTTCTGGCAGCTAAAGTTACTATTGCTAAAGCCTGGAAGACGCCTAAGGTGCCTTTGAAGCAAGTAAAGTCTAAGCTATCATGGATCATGACCCACGAAAACTAGCGAGTATCCTCCTGGATAAAGTAGGGAGCAATATTTTTGCTGCTCCTTTTGTATTTGTTGTGAGTCCTAGATGTATGTTGTGAGTCCTACATGTATACCGGCCCTGGTTAAAAATAACGCATTAACGGCATCATGATAGTGAATGTTAAGCTATTAATTTTAATTCCCATTTGTCTAGTTCACAAATTAAATAGTAGTATAATTTAATATTATAAGTACACCCTGGAGAAATATGCCAGCCTATGATGGAAGTTTCCCCTATAAGCAGTAAAGTGGTATTGGATTTGCAAGTAGAAGAAGAAACTAGGAGGGCTAGAAATGCTGGGTATCTTTTTTGATGTCGGATATTATTTGTATAACGATGAAATGTAGTGTAACCTGTTTGTTAAAAAAGAAAAACTTTTGAAATAAAAAATCATCATAGGAATGCATAGCTAGATTTCTATTGGCTATTTCAATTTGCAATATCCAATAGCAAGCTGGCTGCTATTGGATGTCAATCACTAGAAGAGGACCTGATGGAGAACTTCAGGTCCCCTCTGCTGATTGACAGCAGCAGAAGGCGGGTGCAATAGCGAGTTTGCTATTGGCTATTGCAAAGTGAAATAGCCAATAGGAATGTAGCTATGCATTCCCATGCTGTTTTTTTTCTTCTGACTGGCGGCAGCCGGCGGCTCCAATGTCAGAAAAAAAAAACAGAGCAGGGAAAGGTTTACTCTGCTCGATCAAGCTGAGTAAACCTTTCCAGGAGAAAGTGTTTCTCTCCTGGGCGTCCGGGAGCAGCTATGTAATAGCGGGAGACTCCTGGAGCCTCCGGGAGAGTAATGACAGATCAGTGTCCCTGGTTACCTGGTAACCAGGGGACCTGATCTGATTTGGCAAGTGGCTGTGAGATGATGTCTGGCTCCGCCCAGCTGTCAGTAGCAGGCTGTCGGGCGGCCAATGGCCAGCCGTTCGGCCAGCTTCGGCTTTCACCTCGGCTCAGTCGAGCCAAGGCATATGCCTTCGGCTCAACTGAGCCACTCGGCCAACTTCGGGAGCTGTATGGGCTATAGTGAATAGCCCGTACAGCAGCCCTCTGGTTCCACTGAACGAAAGGGGTCCAGGGGCCGAAGCTAGCCGAAGGATCAGCCGAAGCTATGGCAATATCCATTGGCAGCTTTGTGAATAGACCCCCTAATCTCATATGAGAAAGGGTCCTGGCAAGGAGGTGAGTGGCTTAGATTGTTTAAGCATGGTTGGAAGGAGCACTGAAGAATCTAATTGCATGATTAGATGCATTTGTGATAAGGTTCATTGAAGTTTAAAGAAACACAGGATTGTGGAGAGTGACCTTTTCAACAGAGTTCATATGGAGATATTGGATAATATAATTTAAAAGATTGAGTTGACACCTTGTTTTATGATTTCACAGGACACTGATACAGTATATGTTACAAGTGACTGTCATTGGACATTTTGTTTTCTTTGTTATAATTGATACACGTAGGATTTAACACTACATATTTATGTTATTTATTTTGTACACAGCATTCTGTTTGAGATTTTTTTAGGGGTTTATAGCGCCTCTTATACTAGTTAGTTGTTCATTGTTTATTTGACGAGGATGTGCATTACTGAATTACTTGATTGATAATCGATTTACATTAGGGGACTTTTTTTAATAAAGGTTTTTTAAGTGTGTGTTGTATATATGTATGTTCAAATACACACACTTTATGTTCAAATAATCCTCCGCAGTAATTCTTCTTTATCTCAAGATGTACTCAGTCTTTCAGGTTGTCCAGAATTGGGCTTTACACAAAGTTCTTCTGGAGCTAATTGTAATATTGTTAAAAAATATATACACTCTGTAATAAAATTGCATAACTTACATCTTCCATAGATCTGAATTATATAATTTAATAATAATAATATCCCATATGTATTAAATGTAAAAATGCAATGTATTAAGTAGCAATGCAAATGTCAGCCACCACTTTGTCATGTAATATATATCAAAGAAAGGAACTGCTCTGACAAATCATTTAATATGTGGCTATGTTTTTATTAGCACATTATAAAGCTCATGTAGAAATTCACTTCTGTGTTTAACACAGACTATGATAAACTTCATAATAGATCTCAGACCTAAGGGGAAGGGAAAAAAAATCACTATGGTTACTACTAATACAGTAATTAAAGCAGATAAATAGTATATACAATAGACCAAATAGCAACTTTAGAAGTATTTCAGATGCCTTCAGATCAGATATAATTTATGATTTTTGTTTTGGAAAAAGGCTACACTTGCTATCAGTCCTGCCCTCCTATTACTACCCTATTTCTAAGTTGCTCTCCTTATTATCATCTGTTAAATGAATGTATACATTTTTGCTGGTTAATGTATTAAAATGCACTGAACTAATTTCTATCTACTAAAACTGTGATACCTTACAAAATCATACAGTATACATAATAAAGTGCCAAAAAGAAAATAAAGTACATATATACTAGACATGTACGATTCGGAAGATTCGGATGCATCCAAATTCCGAAATACAGCTAAGACGAATGCAAACGAATCCGAAATTCTCGATTTCCCGAAATTCGTTATTGGATGAATTTCGTTGCAGCAAAATGACATTAGGGAAAAAAAATCACAACATTTTCCCTCTACAACAATTCTATGGTTAAAAGTTCTGAGGCAATAGTGTAGTGGTTAGAGTCCTGGGGCGCCCCCCCACCCTGCGCCTTACCAGGCCACGTGCCCTCGGCATTGGGAGGTTGTCCCCATGCCGGTGGGGACAAGGGCCTCTTCCCCACAACCCTGACCCAGTGGTTGTGGGGGTCTGTGGGCAAGGGGGCTTATTTTTGTTAAATGGCTCCATCGAGTCAATCAGGATGCAGGACCCCCGCCGACCCACCGAATTAAAAAAAGTCCCGCCACAGGACGCCCGTCCGCAGTGTAGTGTTTAGAGTACAAGTCTGCCATTGTCAAGGTTGCAGGTTCTAATCCAGGGCAGGGAGAATAATAGATAACGTTTTTTTTTCTTTGCTTTTGAATTGGCATTCTCCTAACATTCCTACCAGACCTAAAGGGTCTGGTATGAATTGGGGGGAACCTCAGGCTTTTTTTTTTTTCATCTTCTGCAGACTGGAAAAAAAAATGTCATTCCCCCCCCCCTAATGTCATTTTGATGCAACTAAATTCGTCCAATAACGAATTTCATCCATAAACGAATTTCGGCAGGACTACCACTAACGAATTTCGTCCGAAACCGAAATCCGAAAAACAAAACTAAAGTAAACATTTTTTTTTTGTTTCAAAACTAAACTAATTTTTGTTCTTTGTTTCAAAACTAAACTAAACTAAACTCATTTTTTGCTGGTGCATATGTCTAATATATACATGATAATATATATATATATGTATATATA
>NW_017306982.1:616376-679604 GCF_000935625.1 Nanorana parkeri | reverse complement strand
TATATATAATATATGTTTTTTCACTTTAATATTTGCAGCACTTTATCTGTTGTTGCACCTTATTATGTTTATTATAACTCGGGATCATTAATTGATAACAGTTTTCTTACATTTTTAAAGATTTACTTGAGCTCCAGTTATCTTTTCATTATGCTTGTTTTGAAAATGTGTAGACTGCAGTGGTTCTTATTTTTTTCACTTAGGCCCTTATGACTCTTGGCATCAACTTCATCCCAGAACTAGAAATTTCAATAAAAATAACTATAAAGCTGAACTTTTTGTTGTACATTGTATTATGTTCTCTATCAAATTCCTAATCTATTTCATTTTGAATTAAAATGTTTATTGCATATGAAATTCAACATAAAACATAAAAATGCTAATAAAAGCTACAAAATGTAATGCATATTTGATTTTCAACACCATAAATCATAGATGAATAATATAAGGAAAAAACAAGAGCTGAAATGCATGCGAGTTCAAAAGTAAGCTACAACATACATATTGCATTTAAAGAGCACTTGGAAAGCATATAAACATTTTAAGACTGGTGAACAGGCATTTCAGGACACAGCAAGTGTGTCCATTTGACCTCTGACATCTGCATTTAAACATAGAAAGTGACACAATTAAAAATTGAACTTAGTGCAAAGAATCCCTTTAAATCTGCCACCACTACAAAAAGTTTTAGCTTCAGTCAAGAACAATCTGTTTTTTATAGATCTATAAATGATCTCCAGTGCCACCAAAAATGTAACTGATCCGTTAAAAAATTCCTTTGTATTTACTTCTATTAATAGAAGTGGGATCCTTGGGACAACTAATACAAAATGTGTTACCTTGCACATTGGAACCCTTGATAAAGAATTTTTGTATTTTTTTATATTTCCCAAAGTCAACAAAAAAACAAAAAAGCAAAGCAAATTTTCAATTTGCACTCCACAGCCTGTCGCTCATTTAGTGTGTGGAAACTTTTCTTCATGGAGAATAACTTGTCAATAGCGCTGACTTCCTAAAGCCGAAACAAGAAGCCCAGCACCAGTAAAAAAAACAAAAAAAACTTTTGCATTAAACCTCACTTCCTCTCTAGTGCTATCCTCCAAAGACGCTCTGCTTTGTAGTCAGAACCCTTACCCATTTAAACCACTTCCTGTATGTGCAGTCTATCATGGGCATGCCTCCTGGTTTTGCATCATAATCTCAGTCAAGACTAATATGTAAGTGACATTCTATGCAGCAGTTAGAACCATCAACCATTGGAAGAAGGAAGAGGAAGAAGGGGATGTTGGTTGTCACAGGACCAGACAGAAAACAGACATACCAACACTAACAGGTAACAGTTAACCCTGAGAAATATTAAGCAGCATTTAATATCCCTCAATGGATGTTTATGGAGTAGGTTTTATTCCATGAATTCCCCTGAGCAGGAAAACTGGAGGTGCTATATTACTGTGAGCCCTCTTATGTGGAATTAAATATATTGTCCTAAGTGGGATTATCCTCTATGAAGATGGATATACATATTTATTCTTTAAGTTGTGTAATGGTGGATGATTGCTAGTGTCTTTTTTCTTTTCTCTCTCCCTCTGTAAGTCCACTCACTTTGTGGACTTGCTGTCTATAGTGTGGTGGCAGCACATCAACGATACATAAACAAAAACCTCTGTTCCACTCCTGAAGAAGTAGAGTTTGGCTGCAAAACATGTAGAGAACACCACCTGATGGACAGGATCTGGAAACCATGTTTAGCCCAAGTTATGATATAAGGCACTTAATATGATTATGCATATATGATGAAATTGTATATTGTATGCCAATTGTACTTTGGTCGATCCCAAGCACGAGGCACTGTATGAGGATTACTAAATAGAGGCTCTAGAGATGCTACTAATCACTGATTACTGTGATATGTTTCTTTTTGCATATAAAGCTAAAAGATATTTTATAAACATGAATACATTTTTAATATGTATTTTTTCATATTGCATATCTGGGTACCTTAAAAATCAAGTTTGTATCTGCAAATTTTTGGTGTTAAAAAAATTACTCCCTTAGGAAACTGGATCTACTTGCAGTCAAACTTGCTCTTATAGAAACTGTGCTATGTGTTGGAAGGGGCCACTTACCTACTACCATTTATACAGACCATAAAAACATTTAGTTCCTGAAGACAGCAAAAATACAGAATCCCTGCCATGCCTACTGGGCATTTATTTCTACTTACAGTTTGACTTTATTTATATATTTATTGTCCAGCAGTGAACACCAAGGCAGAATATTTTCCCAAGCTATGTAGACTTGAGAAAACTGATCCTTCTTATTTGGTGTTTTTTGCAAAGTTAATTTTCACCACATTCACTATTCTAAGACAAAATTCCCTTGGAAAGTGAAAATTCTCTTGCAAAGTGAACAGCCTATTTGCCTTTAGTAAATCAACCCCATTGCCTCATACCATATAACTGAGCAGTTGTAGGAGAAAGGGAAACATTCAATAATCTTTTGAAAGTTTTCTTTAGTAGTTTGAATTTTTTTAATTTGTAATTTTTGTAACATAGTAACATTTAGTAAACTCTGCTCCTTAATTCATTTACTTTATGATTAATGCCTTTGCATGAATCAAGATGATGATGATGGATGGTGGATGAAGATACATTTCATATTTATAGGGCAGTAACATGACATCCACCACAAATTCACTGGTGGTGACTCGTTCATTGTAATTTAAAAAACAAAAACTGGGGGCGTGGCTTAGCGCAGGCACAAGATGGACGCATATTGAAGGAGCTCCAGAGCTGACGGGAGAACTTTAAATGTTTATTCAGCAAATATGGGGAAAATTGGTCGCCAAATCCCATCTGACGGTGACACAGGCTCTCAGGGCTACAATTCTATCCCAACTATGTTCCGGGCCCAGCACCCGGACCCTCGAAACACCAACCCTCCGCCTGACCACGAGGCTTCCGATCATGAAGGCCAGCATCTCTCATCTGCAGAAGATGTCCCCTTCTACATCAACAAGCTGCCACAACGAGCAGACCTCAAATCCGTGGTTAATGAGATTAAGCATGCTCTCTCGGATGCGGTTTTCGGGTTTAAGAGCCGACATTAAATCGATCGCTGATCGCTTATCTGCAGTTGAGCAGGATGGCGCCCAGCGAGATGAAAAAATTATCACCAACAGACTGCCATCTCGTCACATACCACTCATCTCATTGCCATGCAGAGACATATCGAAGACCTGGACAATCGGGGGCGCCGCCGCAACATCAGACTTAGAGGCTTACCTGAGTCGGTGGAACCGGAGAGCATACAATCTGCTCTACAGACGATCTTCAACAAGCTCCTAGACAGGCCGCCGGATTTGCCAATAGACCTGGAAAGAGCACATTACGCTTTGTATCCTCGGGGCAGAGATACCGACCCACCGAGAGACGTAATCTTCTGCTTTCTCAGCTTCCAACTCAAAGAAAAGGTGCTGTTTAAATTGAGGCAAAAACCCTCACTGGTTTATAATGGAACTGAAGTTAAACTTTTTCAAGATCTCTCGGCTATTACCCTGCAAAACCTCAGGGCTCTACGACCGCTCCTGACGGAGCTACGCCGTCTCAACGTTCCATACCGCTGGAGATTTCCCTTTGGTCTCATGGCCTCCAGGGCGGGCTGCACGGCTGTGCTGTACCTACCAGAAGATCTACCTTCCTTCTTACCATACCTTCATCTCCCGGAATGGTATGCCGATTTCCTCCCACCAGACGGATAGTCCGAAGAACCTAACCCAGATGGTGCTCCAGTTCCCACCGTTTTCAGCCCTGCAAGCAACAAGCAGATAATTCGGGGGCCCCAGTGTCTACCCCGCCTCCACGACGATTCTGCCGCAGTCTGGCCGCAGGTGCCCCGGAGGGTTGAGGACCTGCCCTTCATCGTGCTCCCGCCATCTTACATGTGAATCCACTCTGGTTAGTTTGCATTGTTGTGCCCGTGGTGATTGTTCATTGTGTCATGCGAGAGCACCGGACTCTTGCCCGTTGGCATTGTTCCGAACACGGTTAATTTTAAAAGTTTGACTCTGTTTAGATATATTTTACTTGATAGTGTACAACACCCGAAACCCGAACTTGGACAAAGTGTTGTGAACACCATCTGCACAGGTTTTTCCTAGTCTTCTGTCTAATTTCTCCTTAATGACCCTTGCACAACGGTGGCAGATGGCGCCGGCACACATGTCATATTCACGTACAGTATCTCTCTGCAAGCCACCTCGAGGTAATCTGAATGCAGGTAGACGATATAACTCCTGAGGTCTCCGGTTCTTATGGAGTGTCTGGGTAGCTAATGCTTGGTACCAAGCGACCACCACCTTGCTAATGCTGATTCCACCCTGCAATGTGATAATCTTTGCATATACTGCTGAAATGAATAGGTGTAGTATGCTAATGCATGCATTAAGTCCTTATCTGACGACTGTCTCCCACGTGGTGCTTGTCCAGATGTGACACTGCCATACTATCGTTATTTCTCTGTGCATAAACTTACTGGGGTAATAGTCACGCAGCCTTGTGCTTAGCTACCATAGGCATATATGCCACGACTGTTCCACACGGTTAAGAGTAACCTAGTACACTAGCAATATTGGGGCTGCGGCTCTTTAGGAATGACATTCCATATCCCAGGAAACGTGGCACAGACTTGACCTGTCTGCAATGTTCTTAGTGATGCTCCTGTTTTACATGCTCACAACCAGTCTGAAGTGCTTTATGTTTCCTTCGTTATTTCCTGTGCTCTGGAACATTTCTGATTTTCTTGTTTGCCATACTTCAAGGATCTGACATACCTTGTCCTTGGACCATACCCTACATTAGCACCCATCTCCCTTGCTCTGATGCGAATTCAAGTTCGTACTAGTTTATAACTACACACCCCCACAAAGGCAGGTGCTACGTATCGGCCTGAACTGGTCCGGTTTGTCGTACGTCAGTAGCGTCCTCTTCTCCACTGGTTTTTGGAGCAGGGTGCTACTCCGGACCTGAATTTGATAGGCGATATATACGTTATATCGGTTGTGCTGCGACTCCATATTACCGTTCTCTTGCTGGCTCCAATCTAACCTAATAACCCTCCCCCTCCCTAAAACTTTTTTTTTTCCTCTCTCCTCTTTCTCTTCCTCTCTCTTATTCTCACCCCTGCCTTCCACTCATTTGAAGTTGCCCACTCTTATCTCTGGTAATCGCTCCGCAGCCACCCTCAAACTGAAGTTTCTCTTGATCAACACCCTCAAACTGAAGTTTCTCTTGATCAACACCCAAGGTTTAAACATCCCTGAAAAAAGATCTCGCCTACTACATGTCGCTCACACCCACAGATCACAGATTGTGTTCATCCAAGAGACACACTTCAAATATGACTCTGTTCAGAAGCTGACCGCCTATAAATATCCCAGGGCTTTTCATTCTACCAACCCCCTACAAAAGACAAAGGGAGTCTCAATTATTTTTGCTAAAGAGGTCAAATTCTCCCTCGAAGCAGAGCTTATAGATCCAGAAGGCCGTTTTATCCTCCTTGAAGGGAAATTGTACAATAGGCCGATTACCTTGGCCAACATCTATTGTCCCAATAAACGCCAACCATCTTTTATCACTAAAATCACTAAAACATTGTAGGAATTCTCATCTGGGCTCTTGGTTGTGGGAGGTGACCTCAATGTTCCTTTGAACCCAACACTTGACTCCTCTACAGGATCTTCCTCTCTGACATTCAGGGCCCTCCAGCACATAAAGCAGAACATATCTTCTCTCACACTTTATGACAGGTGGCGGACCTTATATCCCTCAACCAAGGACTACACCTTTTTCTCTCCCTCCCATAATAAATATACTAGACTGCACTTTTTCTTCCTCTCCCAACGGGACTTAGAATACCTGCATTCTGCAACCATAGAACCCGCACTGATCTCAGACCACACTCCTATCACCTTCTCCCTAACATTCCCCTCCCATGAACCCCGATCCAAACAATGGTGTCTCAATCCCTCCCTTCTATGCAATTCAGCCGTCACCGACTCCCTACAAAAGTCACTGGATGACTTCTTCTTGCGTAACGCCTCTCCATCGATGCCAAGCATGATATCCTGGGAAGCACACAAGTGTGTCATCTGTGGCGACCTCCTTGCGTGGTCGGCACACTTGAAGAAAGCCTGTCAAGCACGAATGGCTGACCTCACTGATCAAATACACTCACTGGAACACACCCACAATAGATCTTTGGCTCTTCAGGATCTACAATCTTTGATTCTCTTGCGCACTGAACTAAAGAACCTAATAGACTCAAGGGTCAAAAGGGCCTTTGTTCTCTCCAGCCGGTTCTTCCTTGAATATGGCAATAAATGTGGGAAGTTTCTAGCTAGAGCCTTGAGAGCCAAACGTTCTTCTCTTCAGGTAGCTGCTATTTGTGATAGTCAGGGAACCTTACATTGCAAATCAAGTGACATAGCTTCACAATTTCGGGCTTATTATTGAAGTCTATATCACTTGAACAATCACTCACCGTCCCCACAGGAGGTACTAGATTGAAGACACTCTATACAAGCCTTTCTAAGCTCTATGACTCTCCCTCGTCTTTCCCCCCAGCAGGTTGCGTCACTAGAAACCCCGATTACAGCCCAAGTATTGGAATCATTCTAAATCATCTGCATTGAACATATCTCTCCCAGCGCCCATCGTTAGGGGCTGCCAAGGTTCTTTTCCATTTCCTTGGCAACCCTCACATATCCCCTACCTGGGAATAAAACGTTCCTCATATTTCTCCACGCTGTACAACCTGAACTTTCCCCCTCTGCTCGACTCCCTTCGACAAGACCTTGCCCAATGGGATAAGCCAACCTTCTCCTGCTTTGTAAGAGCGGCGATCTTGAAAATTAATGTTGTGCCCCGAATCCTGTACCTACTACAGACTATCCCCATTTCGATACCGAAGGGTTTTTTCCAATCAGTGAAAGTACTCTTTCGCTCATTCCTATGGGGCAATAAGACACCGAGAATTGCACTCCAATATATGTCCACTCCTGTGCACTGTGGGGGTATGGGTCTTCCAGACATGGAAAAATATTCCTGGGCCTGCCATCTTGCCAGGCTGATTGATTGGAATGCCCATGCTTCCCACAAAGTCTGGGTAGCGATTGAGAAGTCGATGTCGGCTGATTCGCTGCCTTTTTCCCCTTGGATTGCCCGCAACTCACTTCCACCCTCATTCTTTAGCCACCCTCTCATTTCTGCCACCTTACAGATTTGCAATTTGGCCCGTTCCTCCTTACACCTAACAACTAACCCAGGACCACTTACACCCATTTGGGATAATCCTGCCTTTCCCCTGGGAGAATCCCATACCTTTCTGAACAAGTGGCTGCCAAGGGGAGGGGTGACTGCCAACCACTTCTGCAGATCGGGCTCCTTTAAGGACAGACAGACTCTGTTAGCCGATTGCCACGCACAGGACACAGAGTTTCCTCTATGGTCATATTTTCAAATTAGACACTATCTTAACAGTACATGGGACAAGAGGCTATATACCAGAACCTTGACTCCATTAGAGTCCCTTTGCACCTCCAAAATGCCCATCAGTCACTCCATCTCCACACTTTATCCACTCATCATCTCTCCAGACTCTCCAGCACCTGACCCACTAAAACTCAAATGGGAGAAAGACCTCGGGATCGCCTTTTCTGACCAAGAGTGGGAGAACATTAACTTGAATATGTCTCGTTGAAGAGCTCGGTCAATGTGTACACCCAGGAAAATAATTTCAAAATAAGATCTCGATGGTACAGAGTCCCCCTAACCTTACACAAACTCTTTCCCACCTGCAGCCTTTGCTGGAGATGCGGACAAGAGGAAGGCTCCTCCCTACATATATGGTTGTCATGCCCGAAAATACAGACCTTTTGGAGATCGGTTACAGAATCTCTCTCCAGTTTTTCTGGAGACCAGCTGGACTTCACTCCTGCTGCATGCCTTCTCCACCACACTCCAGATTCATCGCGACGATTCCAGAAATTGTTGAAATTCCATATGCTGAATGTGGCCAAACAACTCATACCGTTACTTTGGAAGTCTTCCTCTCCTCCCTCTACCAGAGAATGGTTTGCAAGAATTGATAAAATATGTGACATGGAAGAATTGATTCACATTGCACACGATAGGACATCTGCTTATACGTTTAAGTGGTCCTGCTGGATTCACTTTAAAACTACTCTGACTTACAATGAGCTTGTGTCGGTTGAGCCCACTTTATAATGAGACCTTCCCACTTTGTTTGACCTGCTACTATAGCTCTGTAGACAGACCCCTATCCCCCACCCCCTCATTGCTTGTTATTTTTTACTTTCTCTTTGTTGTGTTTTTTTATTTCTTGACTGTTATTCCTCTACATTTGGTTCCCCTACCTTCTCCAGCAAGCATATAACCACCTAAGCCCTTCGAGTTTGCATTTTCTGAGTTTATATTGCTCCCGTATATGTAAAAATTGAATGTCGTATAGACATATCTGCCAACTAATGCATTTTTGTTGCCTATCTTAAAATTACTTCTGTTAAACATTACATATATGGAGCTGTACTTCCCTACTTTTCCTTACCGATGTAAAACGTACACTGCGTATTGCAATTTGATTTCCTGTAAATTTTACCGCTGTCTCCCTTATGACTTTAATAAATATTATTATGGATAAAAAAAATAAAAAACAAGAACTAGAAATATTCAGCTTCAGTAAATGTGTGGGGAATGTCACAAATGTACTGCTTTATAAACATGCCCCAAACTAATTTTCCCTTATGTAACCTGAAAGGGCATACTACTTTATAAGAACCACAAACATTATTGTAAGCCAAAATTAGCCTAAGGTAATAGTTATTGAACACTTTGGCTATCATTAAATAATACTAATCTAAAAGGTATAGATAACAAACAATAATTAACATAGCTGCCGGAATCAAATCAGTGCCTTTGTAATTTCCTACTGATGATTTAATTTACAAGTTTAACAACATCCTAAGTCTTCCAATGTCAAATATCCAATGTACTTCTTTGTAAGTATACTCAGTATTTTATCAACCAAATACATTCATGCAAAACACTAATAAACCCATAATCCTTGTATATAAGGTAAAGACATTAACATAAAGAAACATTTTGAGTTATTTTTATTGTTTCTTTTCTATTATGGTTCTCCTAATTAGTCTATTAAATTGTATCTACACTGCCGAGAGTGTGAATTAAGTGTATTAAGAATTGAGTGTGAATCTTTAGTGCCTAGTAGCCATTTGGACGATGTAACCTTCCAGTTTATTCTGGGTCATTCCTAAAGCCTTGTCCCAATTGATCTGCGATTTGAACCATTCAGGGATATCCAAACCAGCTCAATGCATCTGTCATGTAAAGGGACCACTTATATCTGTGAGTATGATATTGTACTAGTTACCCATTCAACACTGTAACTTCTTTTTATAAGGACATAATACATAGGTACCCATTATTATATTAAAGCCTCTAAAATAAGAATAGCTTATAATACTCCATACCCATCCATGGGACTCAAACTTTAAAAAGATTATTATACGTTACCCTTGTAAGAATAAACCCCCAACCAGTAATACCCACCTTTGTAAGTCTTAACCCTTTTTTTTGCTCCATGTTGGATGGTGTACAACCTTATGTATTTTTAACTTCTTCGCCCTACTCATCAAAAGACATGGTTCAGTCTTTTATAAACCCAAAACCACACAATGCTAAACAAAAAAATAAATTTAATAGAACAAAGATTTGAATAAATTAATTAAATATAAATATTATCAGATCTACATAGCATGAATACATGTGCTCGGAATCAAAGATAAATATCTCTTAAAAAGTAGAAATAAGTAGGAAAAAGTAGAAAAAAGGGCAAATATCCCAGCAAACAACTACAGTCCATAAATAGTGCTTTTCATCAAATTACTATATCCCTTATTAGAACCCCTGTGCCAATAAATGTGCAATCTACTCTTTACACATGCAAAAAATGTGTCCTGTTAACAACAAGCAGTGACTTCCCCACTGAGGCAGACACACTCACAGGATGATATTGACCTCTTACTAAATATATGAAGGTCAAATATTACTAAAGATTTAAATCCCAGTGATGAGAATGGTGTCCTTCACAAATACATTTCACATTTATTAAATTACATTTAAAAACATCTGATACACTAACACAGATTTGTGCTCAGCCCAAAACTCAGGTATAGATCACTTGGCTATCCTTTGGGGCTCTGCCTGCAGTGTGTGCATGGCCCCCGTCAGTACGTGCATGATGCTTAGCCTCGTTCAAGGCACTTTATCACAAGGACTTCTTTAGGGGCAGTGTAATATTTTGTATTTATGATTTTAACATAAATCAGATATTTTTACAGCAGCTTTTTTAGTAATGGTTTATTAAAGTAGTAAGGTACATATATATGTTAGTGTTCAGGCTTCACTATTGGCTGCTTAGGCCAGAACACTGATGTTGGGAGGTCACATACTCTTCCCTACATAGATACAACCAATTACACTAATGGAACCATGGGATGGAGGGTATTGGTGGCTGGGATATTTGTAAAAGAGAACCTGTCACTTTACCCTGAATAAACAAAGTGGCAGGTTCTTTTTAACCTTCAAGCTGTAGCTATACTTTGACTTCAGCCTGACTTTATTTACTGTATATTTATTCTGGGTCATTGACTTAGAATGTACTGAAGAGAGAGCTAGGTATCTAGCAGTGGTGGAACTATCACTATAGCTGTGCTATGAGACCCAGTGAAGAGGGAGGTCCAGTGGGGAACAGGAGTGATAAGCTGTTTGTCCTGTTTTGGCAGGCAGCCCATATGTTTCTGGGTTTTTGGTCTGCGAAGCATAAATTAGAGAGATAAGCAAAATCTCGGGTGTGGGTGTAGTTCGGGAGGCCTGCTGCCAAATTACAGCCATGGGCAGCAGGACTTTACCTCCTGAACATAAGTGAATTGTTTCATTCACCACTCAGCACAACACGTTCCCTCTGCCTATTGTTTCAAGGCTGAGCAAACAATAGCTGAGCTGTTGGAAAACAACATGTGAGGAAGCTTGGGTAAGTGTGTGTGCTTATTGTGCATGTGTGTATATTTGTGAGTTTAGTGTATGTGTGTTTATTTTGTTTGTGTGTTTATTGTGTGTGTGTTTAGTGTATGTGCATTAGGCCCAGGTCACACTAGAGATCGTGTTTACTGGCTATCAGATAAAAAAGCTGCTGCTCCACGGCAATTGCTGATGGCAATGCTGCATTTAGTCAATTGTCTCTAATCCTGCCAGAGAGGAAATGTATTTACTCTGCTCTACAAAGAAATCCTGTTGCTAGTGAACATGGTGTGGTGATCTCTTCCTGACAACTGCCTTATAGTTTTTGCACTGACTGGTAGTAGGTAGTCAGTGGGTAGACGTGAATATTCTTCCTCCTACGGATGACCAATTTAAGGGGGCAACTTTTCCTTCTACTGACCAAAAACATAAGTAAGCATTTTTCCTTCTACTGACAACACACATAATCCCTTATGTGTGTTGTCAGTAGAAGGAAAAATTATTCTCCCTACTGACCACAAACATAAGAAAGCATTCTTCCTCTTACTGATCAGTAATGTAAGGGAGCATTTGTCCTCCTACTGACCCCCAATGTAATGGATAATTCTTTCTCCTACTGACCACCAATGTAATGGAGAATTCTTCCTCTAACTGACCACCAACCTAAAGTGGAACTTTATCCCCTTTCACTAAAAATCACAGCAGCTCAACATGCTGATTTAAAAAAATATTACATTCATTAGTTAAACAAACTCCCTGAGATGATGTGCATGGTCACATATCTAGCCACATGCGCCAGATTTTAAGGAAGTAAAGGGAGAACCAGTAACCTGCCCTTAGTTAACATGGCCACTGCCAGAAGACTGGAAAAGAAAAGAGAAATAAAGTATGCAAAGATTACAAAGCTGGCAATTATCTAGAAGCATCTGTTTGCAGATTGTCATTACTAAACATTTCTAAAGGTGTGTTTATTGTTATTTTAAATGTCGGCACAAATGCTTCCCTCTACTGACCACCAATGTAAGGGAGCATTATTTGTCCTTATGGCCACCAGTGGAAGGAAGCATTGAAAACAAAATGTGTTATTGTAGAAAATTATATTTGCTTTAGCTTAGGGCCTGTGGCACATGACTGTGATAATAAGGGTGTTGATCATTGGTGATTTTTTTTCTCTGTTTGTATGTTTTGGCATTGTATAAAAAAAGTTTTTATGGGCCCTATGAGTTCTAGTTACACCCTTGGTAGCTAGGATTTTAAGAAGGATATCCACAATAGCAGCTCACCTAAATTATTTTCTCAACTTTTTTAATTCAATGTTTATTTGTAGTAACAAGACTATTGTCAAGATTATTTGAACAAAAGCAGTGAAAGCATTAGAAATGTATCTGATATGTATGAACTGTGGTTGTTTTTCATTTCACATGCTTTCTCTTGACAAATAGAAATAGGCACTGAACATGCTTGAATAGTACCAAACAATGCTGAAAAGAAACAAGCACAAAAAACATTATTTACTAATCCTTATCGTTTTAGTCAGGAAAACATTACTATGTGTTAATAATATCTATTTTTTGTGAACAGACCTCTGTATCAGGAATGCAGAGGAAGTATGACACACTCTCTTTTTATGTTTACTTGTAAAAAAAAAAAGGAAATCAATAATTAATGGATACATTTCTGAACTTAAAAATAAAAAAAGATAGGATTATTGACTAAAACCATTATAGCAGCAACAGTGAATCTGACTTCTTTAGACTTTGAAATCATGTTTTAAACAAAGTTCAAATGTGATTTATAAAAGCCAATGTTTACAAGCCTTAAGTATGAACTTCATCGTTATAAAAATAACAACAAAGGGACCTTTAGAAATGTTTGGTAATGAAAATCTACATGTAGATACGTATAGATAATTGCTTACTTTTTATTATTTGCATAACTTATTTTTCTTTTCTGCACCATTCTTCTAATGGTAGCCATTTTCACTAAGGGCAGATTAATCTGTCTCCCTTTATTTTCAGGAACTCTGGGTCTTCCTCCTGGAACATTTGACAGTGCACATCATGACTTTCCCTTTGAGAACTCAAGAGATTTTGCAGTTTATAGATAAGATTTCCCAGCAATGCACTGCTGATGTAACCTTCCCAGGATGCATCTGTTAGGCTAGAATTACATCACTAATCATGTCAACATTTAGCTCTTACATTCATTAGTAAAACATTAGTAAAACAAACATATTTTCCCTTTACTTACAATTACTGTTTTTTGAAGAGTAACTAAGGGTAAAGGTCCCTTTTAAATGCCTGCAAAAATAGGGTCACTGGTACATGCATTTTTTAATGCAGTACAGTATCATTTGTTAGATAAAACATCACAAAACGTGTCGACTAACAATAACTATTTCAATCAATGTGTCCATTAGTTTGTTTAAAATATTTTTATGACTTCCGGTTCCGGCGCCCAATGAGCTAGTCGTGTGCAACATCGCTCCGTCCCGTACAATTATCGAGTGCACCGCTCAGCTCTCCCCTACTGCTCAGAAGCTATCGGAACACCGGACCGAAGTATCTACCCGCATGGACAGATTCGTTTCTCGCCCGCAGCCGACGAGAAGGGCCATCTTACCTCCTTCCAGCAACGGCTCTGAGATTCCCAAGATGGCGGAGGCAGATGACATGCAGACATCGCCTGGCGACGCTGCAGAAGGTGAGCTCTCTCCCACTGTGCCTCTCCAGATGGAACATCAAAATATAGCGGCGGCTGTTGCTGCCTATCTCAAGGCTGACATGAAAGCCATTATAACGGAGGCAATACAGCAGCAGTTAGGCCCCCTCCAGCAAACAATAGAGACTCATGGCCACCGCCTGCAGACGGCAGAGCAGCGGGTCAGTGATCTGGAGGACTCGATGCACGGCACGCAGCGGTCCCTGGAAAATCATAACCACTCTATTCATCTCCTCATGGAAAAGGTGGATGATCTAGAAAATAGATCTAGGCGGAATAACCTGAGGATCATTGGGTTGCCGGAAACGGTCCCCCCCGCGGATCTCCTCCACTTCTGTGCGGTCACCATTCCTAAAGCCTTGGGCCTGCCGTCCCCGTGTAGGGTAGAACGTGCGCACAGAGTAGGCGCCCCCAGGGAACAACAAAAACCCAGAGCGGTGATAGTCCGATACTTGGACTTCAATGATCGCAGGCAGATCCTCCAAAACTATAGGGCCCAACACAATCTGGTGGCGGAGGGCCACAAGCTTCTGATTTTTGCCGACTACTCTGCAGCTCTGACCAAACAGCGCAAATCCTTTTCTGAGGTGTGCAAGCTGCTGGTGGAACGCCGCATAAAATTCACTTCGGCCTACCCTGCCGTGCTCCGCATATATATCCCAAACGGCAATGTGGAATCATTCCTATCGGTAACTAAAGCCATGGAATTCATGCGGGCACCACGGGAGGCCTCCCTTGCTTCACCGTCCAAAAGCCCCCCGCGGAAGAAAAAGGCTTGAGGGCCCGGAGGGTGCATCTCTCTCATGTATCATTTACAAATGCTCCACGGGACGGAGCTTGATAGTTGATAGTTGACGGTCCAAGACGTTGAGAGCTGCTTTGTTGTTGTTCCAGTTATTGCTCAGCTCTCTCTCTACTGCTTGTGCTCAACTTGCAGGAACAAGTTATACCACACGAAGTTCCTCGTTGCACCCCTCATTGGGAAAAAAGGAGGTCGCTTACGCAAACTTATCTTGCTACGGATGCTAACCCTCAGTTATAACACTATCCTGTTTTTGTTTTTGTTTTTGTCCTCACGCTTTTCTTGTACAATGCGTCTCAACACTCTGGCGTCTTTGACATTGGGAGATTATCCAAGGGCCCCCCGCCCACGAGGAGTTCAGCGCTTCATGCGTATCCTTCTTGGATGGACTGGTGGCGTCTGGGACACGTAAAAGGGAGGTAGGTGTGAGCGAAGGGACACTCATCTACCCCCACTATGCTCTGTCACATTTTCATGATCACTCATTATATCACATAACATTCCGGCTATGGGATCCCCATTAAATTAAGTGACATGGAATGTCAAGGGTCTTAAATCACCACAGATACGCACTCAAGTATTACGCCACCTCAAGAAATTGAGGGTAGATATCGCCCTACTCCTAACTAAAGCCATGGAATTCATGCGGGCACCACGGGAGGCCTCCCTTGCTTCACCGTCCAAAAGCCCCCCGCGGAAGAAAAAGGCTTGAGGGCCCGGAGGGTGCATCTCTCTCATGTATCATTTACAAATGCTCCACGGGACGGAGCTTGATAGTTGATAGTTGACGGTCCAAGACGTTGAGAGCTGCTTTGTTGTTGTTCCAGTTATTGCTCAGCTCTCTCTCTACTGCTTGTGCTCAACTTGCAGGAACAAGTTATACCACACGAAGTTCCTCGTTGCACCCCTCATTGGGAAAAAAGGAGGTCGCTTACGCAAACTTATCTTGCTACGGATGCTAACCCTCAGTTATAACACTATCCTGTTTTTGTTTTTGTTTTTGTCCTCACGCTTTTCTTGTACAATGCGTCTCAACACTCTGGCGTCTTTGACATTGGGAGATTATCCAAGGGCCCCCCGCCCACGAGGAGTTCAGCGCTTCATGCGTATCCTTCTTGGATGGACTGGTGGCGTCTGGGACACGTAAAAGGGAGGTAGGTGTGAGCGAAGGGACACTCATCTACCCCCACTATGCTCTGTCACATTTTCATGATCACTCATTATATCACATAACATTCCGGCTATGGGATCCCCATTAAATTAAGTGACATGGAATGTCAAGGGTCTTAAATCACCACAGATTTATAACGTTTGATCTATAGTATACTGGATTTGTTTCGGGTTACTAAGAGGTCCTTTTTACTGAGATGTCTTTTTCATATGTATATGCTTCAAAATCTTAATAAAAATTACATGCATAAAAAAAAATATTTTTATTCAAAATCATTCTAAAAAATATTTTTTTGAATCTTTGTTTTATAACTGCAATTGTGATAATATTGCTGTTATTATTTTGGAACAAGAACACATGAAAAAAAGAAAACATCAATATTTAATGGAGCACAGGAAAGCAAATACTAAGATATTAGAGATAAACCTCAAAGTAAAACACTGAAATACTGAAATCAATATTGCACAACTTGCTTCTTAGCGTTTTTAAGAAAGCTCAATACCATAAAAAATAGCATTAAGTATAGAAAATATTTAACATGTTGCATAAAATATTTGTTTTTGCCTCCAACAAAATAAGTCCTCTACATATTGTACAGTCCCTATAGTGAATAATTCAGATAGGTATATTTAGACAAGAATAACTGGTTGGGGTAACAAGTGCAGTCTGGATTAAACTTTGGTGAAAACAATGCAGATATAATGAAGCTATCAAAAAAGTTTTGGAAAATAATAGTATTTGGAATTCAATAAAGGATATTCTGTTTGCATTTATAATAAGTAAAGGATTTTTAGCTGCTAAAAGGAAAACAATTATAAAATACAGAACCAACAAAATATAAATGGTAAAGAAGGGTAATGGAAAGGAACATCTAAGAGAGATTATTAGGGCCCATTTACACCAGCAACCACACTACACCGCATGACTGCTGGTGTGCATGTGCCTGGCACAGTGCTAAAGCACTCGATTGAGAAGCATCACACTGTCTCTTTTTTCTGTTAGAAGTATATTGAAATGTCACAAGTGACATTCCATTAAGTTCTACGGGCACACCATAGTGTGATGCGGTTGTACCACGAAACACTGCGATGCACTGAAAAAAGTATTGCTTGCCAATACGTGCACATCACCACAACACAACATGAATTGGATCCACCTGGAACAAGGAAAATTGCCTTGTCTTGCGTTGGGGCTGCACTAGGACAAAATGCTCAGCACAGCCGCAATGCATTGCATGTGAAACGGCCCTTAGGGGAAAGAGGCTCGGGTTGTTAAAATATAGGATTTATAATATAGGAAAGCATGATTCGAAAGGAAAGGCTAACTTAATATCTCCCTATGTATCTGTTTTAGTATGACATTTCTGTGTCACCGAAGATTATTTCAAAACGTAAGGGGTAACAGCCTAATAAAATAAAGTCCTTGGACTTGATTATTTAACAGCGCAATCCCCCATGCCCTTTTCTCCCTAAAACCCCTGGATTCACAGAATGTTTTTTCTTTTCATTTCTGTGCTGTCTTGGTTCTGCATTTTATATCATTTGGGTTTTGAAGTCTTCCACACACACACACACATATTATTATACATGTGCAAAGACTACAAATTAATTTCACATGAAATGAACGAATTCGTTTCATCAAACAAAACAAATTTTATGTTATTTTGGATTCAGCCATTGGCATGTTCTGGAGGCAGGGTGCATGACGTCATATAAAACCGCATGTGTTGGTCGCCGCCATCTTGGTGTATATCTAGGTATACACCAAGATGGCGGCGCCTATATCGGCGTGTGATGTCACCTGACGCCATGCATGCATGGGGTCATGTAACGTCGTGCTCCCCGCCTCCAAGATGGTGGCACGCATTCACAAAACATGCCGGTGGCCAACATGGTCGCTGCACATTCTCAAACAAATTATTATGTGCCTGAATACATTTTTCGTATATTCGGACATATAGTAATTCATTCATTTACATGTAGTCTGGGTTTTGTGTTCTGTTTTTTATTTTTACTTTTCTAGATATACTTACTTGAAAAAAGGGATCGGCATGACATCCTGACACTTTATTTTTATAGACTTTATTTTAGTTTGACATGTTTTATTTGATAAGAATACTTATATTGTGTCTACAAGTTTAATACCTTTGAATAAAAGTTTTATTTTTATCATAATTTTTAATATATTTTTGTTTGTTGCTTAACAAAATAGGAGTCTTTAAATGGTGCGGTTATTTGGATAAATGGGTGTGGTCACTGGGGGTGTGGTCACTGAGGGGTTTGGTCACTGAGGGGCGCTGTAAAGCTTTCTCGCACAGGGCGCCTAAAGACCTAAGGCTGGCCCTGCTTGCCAATACCAATTACAGATACTTTTTATTACAGGGAACAGAGGCTGAGTTCACCGAGCCACACCCCCCGCCGTCACCACTCCAAGACCACTGCTCTCTCTTGCCTGGCGCCCGGAACTATATGTCCCAGGCGTCGGGCGATACGAATACAACACTGATGCTCAAGCATTGGCGTTATGCACTGGGGCATTTTCACAAGTACACCTTTTTTGGGACAGAAAGGGCCTTAATTCGGTCTACAAATATGCATACACAACATCTGCATATTTATTTTCTTGGTTTTTATTAGAAATAAATGTAAAAGAAAGAAAAAAGCATTTTCTTGTAATTTTTTTTAACACATTACGTTTGTGTAATTTGAGCAACCCCATGTATTTATTTAAAAATATAATCAACAAAGTCCATATATTAAAATAATGTCATATTAGTATGACTTTTAAAGCTGAAAGAGAATATATGTGTTTTATTTAGGAGCGCTTTATTCCCATTCAAATGATACAATGTGACGCATGCAGGAAAAGAAAATGGTAGGGATGCACCGATAATTTTTTTTCAGGATGGAGTACGAGTACCGATACTTTTTCTCAAGTACTCGCGGATATCAATGACCAACACCTTTTTTAGTGTCATGTGACTAACACACTAAAGACTAATGATTTTAGGACATTGATGGAGCGCCAGGGCCCGGATGCAGCTGCAGCCGCTGCAAACCTTGTAGTTCTGCCACTGACTCCAAGCTGTAGAGGGACTACAAATTCCAGCAATACATTATACAGCAATGCAGAATACCATCAGTTATAGAGGACTACAAATCTCAGCAATACATTATACAGCAATACAGAAGAATATGAAGCACATACTCTGTGTTTCTCACTAGGGCTGTGCGACATCTCAATAGCCTGTGCGGGGTCTGACCAGGGCTGTGTGCGGTCTTACTAGGGCTGTGTGCACTCTCACCAGGGCTGTACAGGATCTGTTAGCAATGGCGACTCTGGGTTCAGTTGATGTGGTGCAATCCTAGTGTGAGTAGCATATCCCAGGAATGGATGTAACCAGCAAGTAGGATGTAAGGCGATAAACTCTAGTATAGTGAATTGAGGCTGAAATAGGTGATTATGTGCAAAAGCAGAAAGTCCAGGAGGGTGAGGGTTAAAGCTGACCACTGCCTTACCAGGAGGGTGAGTTGCCAAAAGGATTGGTAGTAAGTGTAGGATGGGGAGGGTTAAAGCATGTGGTGACCAGGAGACTGAGTGTGGATGGATGGATGGATGCAGGTCCAAGATGGCGGGGGCAGAGACTCCTGAAGGAGTCTCTTCATTTAGGATGAGAGCAGTTTATACGGGGAAATGCTCAGCATCCACAGCATTGAGATGCCAAGCATTTCAAATTACATGGCTTTAAGCCTCCAACTGACTGCGATGTGAACTGGAGCTAAAAATACCATTGGAATACATTGGATGCAGTTTTGCTCCGGTCTGCACCTGCTCTGCTCTGCACCTGCTCCGCGCTTGGTGTAAACAATCCTTTATAGTGGTCTATCGCTGGCTGCAATCCCCCAGTAACACATCATTATAGCAGTGGTCTATTGCTGCTGAGAGGCACTGGATAGAGTTGTAACAGCTCTGTCCCAGCCTCCATATTTAGAAGAAGTGCTGTGTCATTGTGAGTGATGTCACTATACTCCCAATGTGAACAGAATGCACAAGCATTTCCATTTGCTTCTACAGTGCACTAGTATGGAGCAGACTGTAGAAGCACCAGAAGACCAGAAGCTAATCGTTCCAGCTGCAGCAATCAGAGGAGAGCATGACTTTTGCTGATTGCAAAGTAAAGGGGGCCATACACTTTACAACCATCGCAAGACCTTAGTCTTGCAATGGTTGTAAAGTAATTTAAAAAACGTACGATCCGCCCATCTTGGACAGGCAGATCGTACTTGCGATCATCGCAAGCCCGCACTGCTGAATGGGCAGTGTGCGCGTGCGGCATTGATCTTACGATCATGCTAAAAACCAGCCGAAAATCGTACGATTTTCGGCTGCTTTTCTAGCATGCTCCTTAGACAAAAGACGTGCGACTGTACAGTAAAAACGGTCGCACGCCTTCCATACACTTTGTGATTATCGTACAATCGCGGGATTTCCCGCGATTATCGTGCGATAATCGCACAGTGTATGGGCACCTTAAGAAGTCTGATTCATTAACTCCCCCATTGTTGTGACGTCTCACATTTTTCAGAATCCCAAAGAACCTCTGACCTGCCAAGCTGCCATGACAAACACATACTGTATATATGACAACCGCCAGCAACCGCCAGCAACAGAAAATAAGGGAGGGCAATAGGACATCCTGCTTCCTTTATTGACCTTTCAGAAAGGACTCAGTAAGATCTGCTATTTGCTTACCATCTTTAACCCTTTCTCCAGGGACAATTCTTCCTCACAGTCATGTAGCCCCTCCGCTAAATATCTCTGGGTCAGTCTTTAAGGCATTGAACACCTTTTGTTTGATTTCACCTGAAATGTATTTAACAACATCCAAAGTACCAAGCACTGCTGCAGATTACCGCAAAACAGTCTATAAAAACAAAGCATATATGATGGCTACAAATAGTGTTTCATCAAAATATTCAGTAGCTAATTGTTCAAAAAAGAACTACCAATCCAGGAAGCTCAACATGGGGCTGATAAGACAGGGCATTTTGAAGTGTATGTAAAAGCTCAGCTCAAACCCACCAACCGATCAGTGGACAAATGGATCAAAAGGTTTACAGTACTATATCCGCAAGCATAGATGCTGATCAAATGCAAAAGCAATGTGGGAGGAGCTACAGAAATGACAGTGAACAAATCTTAGCAATAAACAGTGCTTAATTAGTAAGTTATACTATTGTAAGCTAATGAAAGGCCAGCACATGCAGGCCTATATAAGATGTACCTTAGAAATGTGGAATGCCTGAGAGCTATAGGAGGAGCAATAAAATACTTTCATATAGCAGCACTGCTACTCAGTGGTCTGACAGAGAGCCTTTGTTCAGATGATGAACTTACCCTGGAATATGTTAAAGGAGAACTATGGGGTCAGGGCTTTTCCCCATAGTTCTCCTAAATGTAACTGGAGGGCACAAACTATCATCCTCCCGTCACCCAAAGCTCAGTATACCACAAACTCAGGTATACTAAGATGCCACAGCCAGGACGGATCCCGACTTTACTGTCGAGATCCACCCAGCTACGGGATTGACAGCTGGCTCTGCCTATCTAGAGGCAGATCCAGCTGTACCCGCCCCCCTCGTCCGTTCCGCCAGTCAGCGCTGGAGGATCGGACAGGGGAGGGGGGGAATCCCTGCAGGGAGCCGTGAGTGACATTCTCTCTGCAGGGATAGATCAAGAAGTGAGTGAGTGATGGTATGTGTTCGCTCACTTCCCGATCTATTGAGCCGACCTGTGACAGTTTCATTGTCACAGGTCGGCTAGAACTATGAGCTATGAGTGATTTTCACTCGCCCTCATAGGTCTCCTTTAAAGAAAATCCTGTGGATAAATATAAGCAAAAAATTGAAAGTGAAACCAGTGAAAATGCTCATATGGCAGAATCTGCATGAACCAACTATGACAATAACAGTATTGTGCAGCGTAAAACACATGAATGTTTTGTATGCAAAAAGAAAGGTCGCATAATGGCAAACTGCAGAATTTGGGAAACAAAAGTGACAAGTTAAACAACAAAAGGCCAAAACATTTTAGGAAGAAATGGAAGATTGAATGTTTCCTTTTGATTCAAAACAGGACACCTCATCATGATTCACCTGGCACATTGGTTCTGCAGCAAGTAATACGATGATATATATTTCTTCACTGCAGTTGGTCAAGCAAAACAGAACAAATTACAATTTCTAATGGAGAGTATATGGTTTCAGAAGGAATAGGGGATGGTTATCTACACTGCTCTATATCCCAAACAGTCACCAGAAAGATACCTATTAAGGATGTACTATATCTTCCTTATTTTTGAATGTAACCTATTGCCAGAGAAAGAGCTCACAAGCAATGGTGTGTGACATTCAGAGGTAACAGATATATTATCAAAAAAAAGTTGCATATTAGCAAAAGGTGAAAAGCACATATTAACAAAATCTGCCAAAGTGCAGTTAAAGTGGTTAACACTGTCAAACAGGGAAACCATTTGAACTGTATTCACACTTGGCACTGTCATCTTGGACACAGGAATCCTGAAACTTTAAAGGAACTAGCTGAAAAACAGCATGCAGTCGGGAAAAAATGACCCATGCAGTCAAATAATGAAGTGTACCAGTTGAAGTGTACCAGTTGTAGATGCTTTTCCCAAAAGTAAAAACAGTTCTTTGAAAGCTCAGACTCCGGAAAAGAAAAAGTATTTTCTCACATTTATGACTATTCAAGGTATGATGAGTATTCAAGGTATACTGTTCTACCTGTTACACAGCAAAGATGAAGTGTCAGATAAAGTTCAAAAATATCCTGCCCAAGTAAGCAATATATTTGGCAAAAAGAGAGATATTGGTACAGCATACAGTATTCTGTACCAATATCTGTTTCTGGACCATACCAATAGTCAACCATTGTGGTTCAGTAGAGGCTATAATGCTGTCATCCCCATTATGGACTTGAGTTAAATCATGTTCCTTGGTGTGCACAGAGCTGAAGAAAGTATTTCATAGATTTGCCTTCACTTTGTCCCCAGTTACTAACTCTGAGTTATCTTTTAAGGGGGCAACATGCTCAGACCTGATTTTTTTACTATTAATATATTTAAAGAATGTTGGGGGTTAATCTTGCAATCTTTTGCAACCTGTCGCTCATTTTGAGCCTTTGCAAGCTTTATTTCCTTTTTACATATTTTATTATATTCTTTGTAGCTTTCAAATGACAACAGTGTTCCTTCATTTTTATATTTTACCTCATAAGGTATCAGTCAGCAGAAGTGTAATTCCAGCCTGAAGTGAATAGCCGAACAGTGTTCGGCCCACTTCACGTCAGATCGGTCATTCACTCGGCTGCCCTCGGCAGCTTCGTGAATAGACCCCAATGAATCATCTAAAAGTCTCATGGATTGACACGGTCATCAGCATTTGAAAAACAACCTAAGTAAAATTCCCCACCAGTATGCAGGAAAAGGAACAGAACATCATTGATATTGGAATAGGTGCCAGTTAATTTTTCTCAGTATAGAAAAAAGCTGAACCACCTGCAACCTCAGTAAGAAAATCTGTGAGTTCCAAGAAGGGCATCCCAGCTCACAGTGGGAGCCAGCATCTTGAGAAGCAAAAATGGTTTACGGTTGCAGATTAAGAGATTACATTTCTCAACCAGATCCAAGTAAGAATACAATGGTGTAAACATGCCCCACAACCCCATAAGCTTTGGCTTTGATAGTAGTTGCAATGCATACATGTGTCCTAATTGCATGTCTGTACTGTCCACTGTTGGGAAGAAGATCTTCTTCTCCTTTCAACTTCAGGTAAGCTGTTTCCATTGGCATGTTTACAACTTTGCAGTAGCTATGTGTAACTCATGTTGAAGGTACCTGTGTTGTAATAGAGGTATATTGAATTTAAAGTGTAGCTAGTAATGTCTTGGATATAGAGTTATAGGTATTTGTAATATTGTTTAGGATGGGTATCTATAAGGAAATATGGGGGTGAGAAGTCAACCCACAAGTGAGGATTAGATATTTATCAGTAATTGTGTTAAGAGAACCATACTGACTTAGTACAGCATGTCTCACATTGTGATCATAGAGTTGATGTGTATATTTAATTCCACCTCCTACCCAGTCTTACACATAATCAAATTCAGTTCATTTTGGGTTTTACAAGAGATGATTATTTTGTGAGGTGTTCCCTAAAGTCTGGCAGCAGTTGTAAAGATTTTTAATGAGGTAGCTATAATGTAGATTCAATAGTTAGCATGCAGCACTTGTCTATACACCAAATTAGTCAGCACTTTATAGGAGGGAAGGATAGTAGCTTCCAAATCTGTACTTGCTATGTTTTTATCATGGTGTATCCACCAATGGATATACACCAATTGTATTGTCAAATAGTATCATTATAGTTTAGCAAGCATCAGCTCCCCATTAGCTATGGGACAGTTAAGTTATGGGACAGTTAATGGTTCAAGTTCAAACAAAGGGAATTTGGCATGCTAAAATAGTCTCTGTGGGATATAAACTTGATCACTGGAGTATACATATAAAAATGTATTTAGGTATAGCATCTTAAAGCAAACAACCTCAATGTTAACCGCACGATGAGTGACAAAAAATCCAAGAAGTCGGGGAAAAAATCCTCGGCTTCTCAGAAGAGCCATTTCCCTTCATCGATCAAGGGATACTTTGAATGCCACGAGCAACAGGAAGGGGTTCCTCGAGGCAAGATGGCGCCGGGCGCGCGTGACTCTCCGACTTGTCAGCAGCCGTCCCCGGAATCTCCGCTGGGTGACTATGCGCCAGACTCCCCTTTATCAGCCTCGGTGGAGACACGGGCTTCTACTCCCTATCGAGACAAGGTGACTAACCCGAGTCGGGCACATAACGCGGAGCTGTCAGACGGGGTGAGTGACGGGCCCGTCCGTGAGGCCGCTCCAGATGGGACCCCAGCAAATATGTCACGGGATGCAGAAATAGAACCCGTCCAACAACCTGAGCCCCAGGACCCCCGTTCATCTGCCCAGCCATTCCAGTCAGAGACCGAGGGCCACATACGGAAGGGGAAGGCAGACTCCCACATGATAAGGGAGCTATCACATGAGTAGGGATGAGCCGAACACCCCCATGTTCGGTTCTAACTCGAACTTTCGAACATGGAAAAAGTTCTAATTCGAACTTAGAACTCAATGCAAGTCTATGGGGGTAGAACTCAGAAAATTAAATGTCCCCATTTTGAAGCCTTATATGCAATTAATTGGCCATAAAAAGTGTATGGGGATCCGGGTACTGCCCTGGGGGACATGTATCAATGAAAAAAACACTTTTAAAAAATACAATTTTTAAAGGAGCAGTGATTTAACCTCACTTAAAATGAAACATTAAAAATAAAAAAATCGTTCGGCGAACGCTAGAACATGCTATGTTCGAGTCCAACATAGGTTCGACTCGAACGTGCAGCCCATCCCTACACATGAGGCATACCCTAGGCCACAATGCACACCCAGAGCCAAGGACTCTAGTAAGAGTCGTAACTGCCACCCAGACACTGCAGACACCGCGCCTCTCATAACTCCAATGGAACTGAACTATGCCTTACCTAGACGTGCCCAGACTCCCCATAAGCCGTAAACCAGCCCAAAATTCTGTTGAATTTTCATCATCAGATGCTGAGGGCGAAGAATATACATCATGGCGGGAATGCATGAAGCATATACCGACGAAACGTGACTTTCGTTTATTGATTCAAGAAGTCAGAGATACTTGCAAGTCGGAGATTCAGGTGTTACACAATGACTTTAAACTTTTGACCCAATGGGTTGAAGATATTGATGGAGAGATGCAGAGCAACAAAATTGATTTATATCGCCTCCAAACTCAATATGTTGCCCAGCGGCTGTTATTAGAGATCTGCAGCGCCATGTGGAAGACCTAGACAACCTCGGTTGCCGCAACAACCTTCGCATTAAAGGGTTGCCAGAGGCGACAGGTTCTGAAGATCTACAAGCGGTTTTACAGTCATTCTTCAATAATATTCTTGGATCTCCTTCCGCTAACAAAATTGAAATTGATTGAGCGCATAGAGCTCTCCGTCCTAGAGGTTCATCCACTAATCCAAGGGACGTGATTTGTAGACTCCATCACTTCCCTGTAAAGGAAGAGATACTTCAGAAAGCACGCAACCTGAGATCCCTAGAATTTGATGTAGCCCCTCTACAACTCTATCCAGACCGTTCATGGGTCACACTACAGCAGCGACGATGCCTCCAACCTCTGCTGACCCTATTGAGGTTCTATCAAAATATGCTGTTGATAAGACTTGGCTTCCGGAGTGTGGAATAGGAATAGTGAGATGGGATGGGACAGCTCACTGCTCTCTGTTGACTTACCTTCTGGGAGTCATGGACTGTCTCATCTCTCAGGCTGCTATTTTGCATTATCTTGAGTTAATCAAAAGTACGATATAGTGGGTCAGGGGACTAGTTCTGGCTGCTATTCGTTTACTTACACCTACCTAGACCCTTCTCATATCTGACCCCCTACACCCCCCCCCTTAACTCACGCAGGGGGTTAAATCACCGTGGGAACCCTTTTAGTGTAACCTCTCTCCAACAAGCTTTGGAAGATATTCACACTGACTCCCTACCAGAGTGTGGAGACGTATAGTATCCCACCAAATTTGGATTGTTACTTAATATGTTCGTATACTTAATGATTGATTGTATGTTTACGTGGTAGTTTATTTTTACTGTTGATAGAATCTGACTTTCTATTTTAGTTACTTGCCTCCTCTTCTCTCTACGGTCCGAAGTCAACCAGATCCTCCCCAGCCTACTGGATGGTTCCGAGCTGCACCCTAAATTCCTTTCATTTCATATGCGACAGAGAGGTACCCGAAGTATTTATACATACACAATGCTTCATAACACTAACCATGAGTAACACTTTGTCACCTTATTCACAAAAATGATTAGGCCACACACTTGTAAATTGCTCTCCCTCAATGTTAAGGGACTCAACTCCCAAACCAAAAGAAACTTAGTCTATAGGGACCTGAAAGAGGCTAATGCAGACGTGGTCTTTTTGCAGGAGACACACTATGCTCCCCTTAACTCCTTTAAGTTCCTGCTTTCCCAATACCCTAGGACATATGCTGCTTCTTCTCCAAATAAAAAGGCAGGGGTAGTTATTCTTTTAAAGGATTCTTGTCCATTTAAACCTGTTCATGTAATTGTGGATAAACAAGGAAGGCATGTGATCTTGTACGGAACATGGAATGCTGTACCAACTATCATCTGCAATGTGTATGCTCCTAACAATAACCAAATTCACTTCCTCTAAAGAGTATTTTCTAAATGTACAAAATGGGAATACACATATCTGGTGGTAGGTGGAGATTTCAACTTGCCATGTTCAGTAGCATTTGATCACATGAACCTCCCGGGCAAACCCCCTCCTAGAAACACTCTCGATCAATCCAAACGATTTCGCCGCTTGCTCTGGCAGTATGCGCTCATGATTCTTGGAGACTGTTACATCCCTCAGAGAAACACTTCTCTTTTTTCTCTCCAGTTCACAATACCCACACCCGTCTAGATTACTTTTTTATAAACATGCCGGTACTTAGGAATATGTTAGGCACAGAAGTGGGGGTTAGATCATGGTCAGACCATGCTCCCATAGAACTGGTGGTTCAGATGGACCCTGCCACTGTGAAGCGCTGTCATTGGAGACTAAATGATGGCCTCCTTAAAGATATTGAAGTGGAAAATGCGATTCAATCGTACTTTGCCATTAACTTGGGTTCTGTCTCGGACACCGCTATTCTATGGGAGGCCCACAAGGCTACCATTCGAGGCCAATGCATATCATTGGCTTCCCGCCTTAAGAAAGATCGTCAACGTAAAGTTGATCAGCTGAAGCAGTCAATAATTGCAGAAGAACATAACTTGGCCTCTAAACCCACTAAAACTGTCCTGCGCTTACTCATTGACCTCCGGGCTCAACTACGCCATCTCCTCATACATAAAACGGAGTTGTCAATGCGCTACTTTAAACAAAAATATTATGAAAAAGGCAATAAGACTCACTCCATCTTAGCTCGCAAACTTAAAGCAGAGGCGGATCACAAAAGAGTGTTAGCGGTGAGAGACGCCAAAGGTGTTCTTCATCACCATCCAGAAAAAATAGCTAAACTCTTTAAGGAATATTATGAGGCACTATACAACCTAGACGGTCCTGCCTTCAATGTGAAAGATGACACTTTAAGCGCCCGCATAACACAATACCTTAGCTCTTGTGATCTGCCTAAACTCTCTTCAGAATCACTATTAGGACTCAACGCCCCAATTACCCCAGACGAAATTAAATCGACTATTCGTGCTCTCCCTAATGGAAAATCCCCTGGCCCGGACGGTTTTTTATACTTATATTATAAAACGTATCTGAACTTATTCCTCCCACACCTAACTAGCTTATACAATGGCTTTCTGTCAGGAAAATCCATTCCATCCACTTTTTTACATTCCTATATTATAGTTTTACCCAAACCGGATAAAGACGATACACTTTGCTCCAATTATAGACCCATAGCTTTACTAAACTCTGATTTTAAAATATTCACTAAAATCCTAGCTAATAGATTGGCCCGTCTACTTCCTACTTTGATACATACAGATCAGGTAGGGTTCCTTCTCAATAGACAGGCAGGAGACAACACACGCAGGATTATAAATCTCAATGGAAAGGAAAAAAGAAGCCGCTCTCCTGCTAAGCCTCGATGCCGAAAAGGCTTTCGATATGCTTGGCTGGCCCTTCTTACATGCCACATTGAAGCGTATAGGTATTCCGGGTCCCTTTGCCGTGGCAGTGAGATCACTATATTCTACGCCCTCGGCATCTATTAAGTTACAAAATGCCACCTCTAAGTCATTTCCCATACGTAATGGGACTAGGCAGGGGTGTCCATTGTCACCGCTACTATTTACCTAATGCATAGAATCCCTAGCATCAAAAATAAGAATGTCGCCAGATATAGTTGGGGTGACGGCTCGGAGCCAACAGTTTAAGGTGGCATTATTTGCCAATGACATCATCCTCACTTTGACTCGACCCTTGATATCTGTTCCTAAGCTACATGCAATACTGAAAAGTTATGCTGCACTATCGGGTTATAAATTGAACATATCCAAAACTGAGGTGCTGCCCATTAATATATCTCCCTCCGATCTAGCTGTACTACAGACCTCTTTTCCTTATACATGAGTGACAAACTCCTTGAAATATCTAGGGATACGGTTGACTTCTCGATTGTCGCAACTATACTTGGAGAATTTTAAACCCCTCTTCTCTTCTCTAAGGCAGATGCTACGCCAATGGAGAAATCTTAAATTATCCCTAACAGGCAAAATATCAGCCATTAAAATGACGTTATTACCTAAATTATTATACTTTTTTGAAACATTACCGATCAACATCCCTAGTTCAGACCTGAGATCTTTACAATCAGACATTTTGAAATTCATATGGAAGGACAAACGTCATCGCATTTAAAAAAATATACTATTCGCCCCAGTATCCAGAGGCGGTTTGGTGCTACCACAAATATCAAAACATTACATAGCGGCTCAACTCAGGACTATACCTAAACTGTGCCATTGGGATCCCCAATCGAGGTGGGCAGAAATAGAGTTTGAATGGATGGCGCCTATACACCCCTCTGCCCTACTATGTTCTCAAGCAGCCAAGCTGACTAGAGATCAACTTCTAACGCTTCTGTCCATACAACTGAAGATATGGAACCGGTCCAAATACTCTTACAACTTGGCTGCGGTGAAATCATCCCTGACCCCGTTCATTCTGACTCCCAATCTTCAATCGAGCCTGACTCGAGATTGGTATTCCCCATGGTGTTCCAAAAAATTTATTTATTTACAAAGACATTATAGACATCACTACCAGAACGATACTTCCCTATTGGTATTCCACATGGCGTTCAAAAAATGTATTTATGTACAAAGACATAATAGACATCTCTACCAGAATGATACTCCCTTTTCCTATTTTAAAAGACAGTACCCTCCAAAACAATATTCCCATATCTCCAAATTAAGCATTTTGCTCAATCTATCACCAGTAACCTAATATTCCATAAACGGACCCCATTCGAGTCGATCTGCAGTACGTCCACATCTACTAGAGGTATGATCTCTACGTTATATCAATTGCTACTCGTTCCACACCAAGATCAAGCACCTAAACATCCATACATGGTTAAATGGGACATGGTCTTAGGTATTACCATAACCGAGGACCAATGGACAAAGATATGGAGGTTGGCAGCTAAATCCTCTATATGTTCAATTTATAAAGAAAACCAGTACAAGATTCTATTCCATTGGTACCATACCCCAGAATTTCTCCACTCCATCTTTCAGACGGTATCCCCGCTATGCTGGAGAGGAGACACACAGGTGGGCACGTTGCTCCATGTGTTCTGGGACTGCCCTCGGATAAAGGTTTTTTGGATGGTAGTTCAGAGCACATTGGAGAGACTGCTGCAGACACGATTCCCATTAGCCCCTATACATTATTTGCTGGGTCTCCCATTTCCACAACTTAACAAAAGTGATAATAGATTGGCGTCCCACATTCTGACGGCGCTATGATGCCTTATAGCATTACATTGGAAGAGGGTGTCTCCTCCTTCCCAATTGGATCTATACAAACGTATTAAGGAGGTCCAGAGTATGGAATATCTTACGGCAAGGCTGAACAATACAGTACCAGCATATGAAAAAAATTGGACGGCCTGGAATGACTTAGAATCACTAGTCCTTTGAAAAAATCAGAAGGCTCCAATTGGGGCACATTGGTTTACTTAATCTAGAGTGCTTAATAGTTTATCTTTTGCTTGAATTATAGATTGTGAGTGTCAGCTCATCCCAGAGAGATGTCTCATTTCATTTCACTCCGATTCAGTGCATTGGAGAAGGATACAGAGGGGTCGGCATAGGGAGGGGGAGATATGATCAAGTGTTTAGGGTTGATGAATGGACCTGAGGCAAAAAAGGTAACTTAAGAGTGGACTGTAGAGAATCGGATTCTACTTTTGTATTGTTTATTGGTTGTATTTTTATAGCTCTGTTGCCATATATATTTTTAGGTTTATATATGGATAAGTTTAATGAGACTTACAAGCAATGCACCTATTTTTGTCAAGGAATATTGGAAATCGCATTTTTCTAAGAGATGTGTACTTTTGCGAGACTTAACGCTTTATTTTTTTGAATGTACATGACACTGAATGTATGATATACTTTTATATATCAATGTACATTATCTTATATTTTGTTATCTGATATTCTGTATCTGCTAAATGAAACAATAAAAACTGTTATTCAAAAAAAAAAAAGCATAGGTGCATGCAACTCTGCATACTTACCGTATTTTTCGCTCCATAAGACGCACTTTTTTCCCCCCAAAAGGAGGGGGAAAATGTGCCTGCGTCTTATGGAGCGAATCCCGACGCCCGAGACATGCAGTTTCGGGCGCCGGGCGAGTAGTAGGAGCCACTGCTCGTTTAATATGAGTGATCTAATGAGACCACTCGTATTAAAGCCGAGCAGCGGCGGCGGCGAGCAAGTTCAGCAGCAGGAGCCACTGCTCGTTCAATACGAGTGATCTAATGAGATCACTCGTATTAAAACCGAGCAGCGGCGATGATCGAGATCACCATAGAGCAGACGAAGAACGGACTTTCTTCGTGTGCTCTGTGTGATCACTGAGACCGCGGCACTGTAATCACAGCGCCACCAGTCTCAGCGGTCACTAACTGCAGCTTCTGTCACAGCTTCTGTCATAGAAGCTGTGTCAGAAGCTACAGTCTGTCGAGTGCTCCATAAGGCGCGCCGGACCTCCCTGCATCCTATGGTCCGGTGCGTCTTATGGACCGCAAAATACGGTATCTATAAACATCCTTAGGTACCATATAAAATCAAAAGTGTATTTGTGCACTTACATTTATTTATTTTTCACCACCTGGTGCTCACTGGTGCCTTGGCCAGGACCTCACAGGTAACCCACAGGAAAATAAGGTCACCAGTGCAGAGACAGAGATATCTAATTTGGAAATTGCATGAACTCACTAAAATGTGTGAAATCTCATAAGATCTTGGCGAAAAGGCATTTTTTTAAACAAAAAACAAGCCTTGCTAGACCTCATATGGTGCATGTGTGAGATCTGGTGCAGATGTCATAAAAGGGCCAGCAGAGAACAAGAAAGAAGAAGCTGACCGCCAATGACTTTTGTTTAAATTGCAAAGCAAGTGCAAATAACTGTATGTGAGACAAGTAGATTTCTAATTCAAATAGGGTATAGTGTACTCTGGAGGTGTAATGTTCCCTGTAAAATTCAGAATTGCTTGTTTAATGTCTTCTAGGAAGTCTACCAGAAGTCCATCCAGGAACAGTATATGGGTAATGACACAGAGAACATAATCCTGTTTAGCTAAATAAGCCAGAGTCTTGCCATTTTTATGTCAATACTCAAAAATTAACGGCATCAGTTTTTTAGTCATTTCTGGTAATGTAAGCTCATATTATCTAGTATGATGTTTAAAGCTACCTATCAGAAAAGAGAGAAGCAATATATGTTTTTCTCAGCTGACTTCATGTTGCTATTTATAGATGTAAGCTTTTCTCCATAGATATACCTACTATGCCTATATCTACTAATTGCTTAAATAATTAATAGTTCTTCAGGGGTTGGGCTTGGCCCCTTAGTTCCAGTAAAGGGAACTCTTAAGGCATCCGCATACCAAGACATTTTGGACAATTTCATGCTGCTAACTTTGTGGGAACAGTTTGAGGATGGCCCCTTCCTGTTCCAACATGACTGTGCACCAGTGCACAAAGCAAGGTCCATAAAGACATGTATGAGCAAGTTTGGGGTGGAGGAACTTGACTGTCCTGAACTCAACCCGATAGAACACCTTTGGGATAAATTAGAGCATTCCCATAGACACCCTGTAGAAGTGCTGGCAGTTAGAATGTGATGTCAGTCCGGTCCAGGCACCTCTACAGGACAAGCGAGGGAAATGTAAGCACTGCATGTATGAATGGAGCATCCATGCAGCCATACCCCCACCCCACCTCAAGCTGACACTCAGTACCAGGCAGCATATTCTGAATGGCTGCTCAGCGCGAGAATTGACAGTGCTACGCTAGGGGGAGGCTGAGGAACCTCTCGCCTAGAAAAGGGGAAGGCATGCGTCGACCCACTGAACACAGGGTCGCGACCCACTTTTGGGTGACGACCCACCAGTTGAGAACCAAGGAATTAAAGCACACAGGAAAGACAAAGACAAGAGATATATACAGTCTGAAAACCAAAGGAAACAAAGTGCACAAAAACCCTGGAAAGTGTCCAGTGTGCTCAGTATATAGAGTTAAGTATAAAAGTACCAAGAACTAATTCTCAATGTTGGGCAAATCAACGGAATGTAACATCCATATTACATCACAAACCTAGTGTGATAAAAGAATTTACATTTAATAGCTGCAATAAAAATCTATTGCATTCACAAAGGTTTTCAGAAGAACCACTTGTAAGCAGTCCACAATGAAATCTGAATGAGCCTACACACAGTGGCCGGTAGCATGGCTAAATGTCAAATAGTCTAGTTTCTGCACTGAAGGGAACAGCAAAAGTCCCGCTTAAAAAAGAAAGTAGAGTGGCATCCTTGCTGCCTGGAGAAAGTCTTTGGAGCAATAACATCTGATTCTGGGTGTTGAAATTATTGCTTGACAGAGTTTCAAGTAGTATTGATAAAAAATAATACTTTAAGTGATTACGAATATACAGTATAATTATGAGATTCATATATCGTATCACTTTTTTCTAAAAAAGCTGGGCAGACAGCTGGATATGTATGTAGTATATATTTGGACTTTTCTAAAGCTTTTTGCAGCTCCTCACAGATGTCACTTTATGTCAGTTAAAGTCTTCTGATTAAGAAAATACAGCAGGGTTTATTTGCCATGTGTGAAAACATTTGTCATGTGAGAAACTGCAGGCAAGCGAAAAGACACAAGCTAATTGTAAATAAGGACGCCTACATATTTTCATCTGAACGGTGATAGTATGCAAAAAAGCATTAGTAAATGTCTTTACAAAACAGATACAGATGGCATAAATGGAATATCTCTGGCTGCTCTGAACTGTCACTCAGTGTACTGTTTGTAAGTAGAGGTGCATTGCATGTCTTTTTTAGGGCTTGTTCACACGACGTCCGTTTTCTGTGCTGACCTGATCCGTACGCTCCTGCACTAAAAATGCATCCCAATGTATCCCTATGTGTTTTATGGGCTACAGTTCTCACGTGCGAAAAATACTGCATGTCACATTTTGTACGGGCAGGAAACGATGCGGAAACGCAAAATGCGTCAAAAATGCATCAAAAATGCACTGCACTGCAGCTAACATACTGACAGCCCCACTCCAGCAAAAAAAAACGCGGCAAAACACATAGCACCGCGTCTGCTGATCCGCACCTGATCCGGACCTGAAAAACTCATGTGAACAGGCCCTTACTGTATGTTTTTTATATTGGACTGGTTTTGATATATGCACTTCCACAACTTCAGAATACAGCACACTCCATGATTAGTGGACAGTTCATCCATTGACTTAAAAGGTCATGTGACTAGGCTTTCATTTATTTGGGGATTAGCAAATCTATCTGGTGCACATGATTTGCAATTAGCTGAACTTAAACTCAATTGAAGCCTATGGGAGCAGATATATGATTTCCCATTGCCTAGGATACTATGTGCTGTATTTTCATTTTTGCAGTACTGGGAACCTGGCATATAATGGTGGCAGTGTATTGGGTAAAGATCAGTTGGGGGTGGGTCATCTTGATTGACATGGATAACATTGCCAGATTACATGATTAATGCTGTATTAAAATGATGTGTTTTGTGTGTTTATTTATTTTCATCTCTGGAAATGAGTAATAACAAGTACTAACAAACTAATTTCGCTAGGGGGGTTGTATATGTGGGAGCCCCCTTGTTCTAAAGGATGCTTCCAGATTCTAAAAGCTCCCTCCTACAAACACCCACATTCCTTTTGGGGGACAGGATGTGAGGATGGCTTCTAAGGTGGGAGCATAGCTGTCCAACTTTTGAAGTACTCTCCCAATGTTGACAGGCATGGTATAGAAAAGAGTGGCCACATGTTTTCTTCCCTTCCTGTTCTGACCACCCAGACTACAAGCCGGAATAAAGTTCTGGTTTGAATTGTAAGGGGAACGCCATGCCATTTTTTCATCTTTTGTAATCTGACTTTGAAAGGACTACATTATAGTGTTTTCTTAACAACAAGTGCAATTTCAAGACATCTCCAAAGTATGTCATTGAAATTTTTTTTTCAGACATTGATTTTAAAGATGTCTGGAAAGGACCTCTCCTTTACTTAAAGGCCTTTGTAAAATGTGTTTTGACATGGACACGTACCCCATGGCTATGCCCAGCTCAATATGCTTCTTTTGACAATATTTATTTTTAAAAATGGGCAGAGATGATTTATATTTGCCTACCATTGTTGTCAATAGGATCCCTGCCAAGTCCAGGTTCACCAAACTTGAATTTGAGCTTCAGGTCCAGCAAACCTGAAAACTAACTAATCTTCTGCGCTGAACTTGAACTTTGGATAAGGGCAGATTCCCTCATCCCATTCATTAGAAAAAGAAAATGGCCCAGGAACATGTCACATAAAATGTATGAACACACAAAAAAGGAAACATTAAAATCCAACTGGACCTTGATGCTGGCCAACCATGGTTTGGGTCACACTCACTCATCTTTATATACAATGGGGGATTTCAATACACATAGCAGACTTTGGCATAGCAGAGAAACTATTATGTAATGCCCATATGGAGGAAAGGGATGAGGAGGTTGCTTCTCTCTCTTCTCAGTCAACTCCCAGGATTCTTGCTGTAGATGTTATAAAGCACAGAGCAGGCAACAATAATCCTGGCAGTCTTATGAGAAGAATATACAACAGCTCACTCTCAAGCTGGGCCAAGAATAGAAACCAGAATTTAGGAGATTATGGTGGAGTTCATCTGTAGCCCAGGGATGTCTGATGGAAGCCATGAGCAAGGTGATCTGCCCATAGTCTGCATCCCCTACAATGAAAAACAAAGAATAAACTAATTATTTTAAACATATTAAAGCCACATCTTAACACCTCCCTAAAAAATGCATTTATGTTGGCATGACATGTTTCAAACATGATGCTAATATGTGTGGATAAAAACAAAATAGCTACTGTGTTGCGCTAGGCTCCAGATATCTTTACGTGAAAAAATATATATTAACAAATGTGCCCAACTTATCTATGTTGCGTGTTCTTACATAAATACTGACTATTTTAAACTTCAACAAAAAACTTAGACTGTGTAAACATAAATCAAACAAATCCTTTTGTTACATCCATAATAACATTGATAATAGTCCAAATAAATCTGTGATTTCAATTGTGTGTTTCCACAGAGTGATCAAATTTTCCACACATGAGGTTAGACAACAGTGAAAAAGGTAGTCAATATTATCACGCAGCGATATTCAATTTATATGGTACTCTTCTGATCTTTTTTGCACAATGATCCTAAGTGTGCTCTATAATGCACTCACCAGATATCTGCTAGATCTTGCTTTCATAAGGTGCCCATACACGTTACATTGTTTCGCACGGTTGTGTTTTATATAGGCAGCTGATAGTGTATATGTAAACATAGCGTTTGCAATAGCTTTCTAGGTTATAATTGGACTGATTCATTAAAGCGTAACCTCCTTCCAGGGTTCTGACGTCTGGTCTTGGGTGTTGTTTCTCCTAGAGGCGCCATCTTGGTTTCTATTTCTACTGCGTACTTCTCATGGGGGGGAGGGGTGCTAAGTTGAGCAACTAACTAGGCAGCCATTTTGATTAAGAATTAATATGAACAGGAGCAATAACATATATATATTATAATATATATTGAAATAGGCATTTTTATCATAGTCACTTAACCACATCCATTACAAGAGTACTGTAATTTGCATTTGTAAGATTTATACCACCTTTCCAAATACATAGTTAACAATCTTCTGCTTGAAAAGCAGCTCGTCTGCTTACAAACTCAGTTTCCAAAAGTTGACCACCACTATCTAGCTGGTGGATCTTTGAAAATAACAGGCACCCTTCAAAATTTCCATCATGAATCTGAATTTCCTAGGCTGAGCTGCTATGTAGGATTAGCAACAGCCTAGTAAAGCTTCATAAATGAAAAAGCATTTAGGCGTTAATGAAGTAGCACAGTCCTGGCAGATTACTAACAGAAATGATAAATTTGCCCAACTATATAATTACATAGAAAACTGTCGTTTATAGAGTTGTGATCAGTAATACACATTTTGAATCATCCAAGGTTACAAATATTGTGCCCCTAGGTTCTGCAACCATTACTCTTTAATGCACATTTGCTTCAAATTTGGAATTCAGTGTTTAAAAATGATACAAAACTTTGAAATGTAAAAATAGCCACGAAAGATATGCACAATTTATTAGCCAGACTGAACACACTATGACAGTAGAGATATTTATCAAATAAAGTTTAATTTTGTTAAATGTGAAGTTATGCATTTTAGGCCTAATAATATAAATACAATGTTAAAATGTTGATGGTAGTGTTGGGGGGTTGTAGAAATTAATAATACTCTGTATCAACAATGCAAATCTAACATTTAATTCTGTAAAACGTCACACTCAGACCACCCCTTCCTGCTGTGCTAAAATTAACAGTTATAGTCAAAGTATATTAAATCAATTGCACTGCACTCTAAATCAATAAATATACTACCATAAATAAAAAATAAAACATTTATCTATACAATCCATGTAAATACATACACAACAAATTATATATATATGGTGCCTCTGTTGATATTGTGTACCTCATAAATTAATGACCCCAATGTATGTAGTTGTTCACATGCTTTTATATTCAACCATCCAAATGCTTTTATATATGCAACCATCCACATTTGATGATTCTCTCTTAGTCATCTAGATGACTCCAAAAGTAGTGCATAATGGAGCTTACAACTAAAGTGCTCAACTGTGCAACAGCACACCAAATGTGCTGCTCTTAGGAATACATACAACCTAAATAAAAAGACAACATTTTATGGTGGATGGGTATTCCTAAGGGCGTCACTTTGAGCACTTTTTTCATGATCTCAAAAATATACTTTATTTGCAGTCAGCTGGATCACTAAGGGTGAACCATTATTTGTGGATTGTTGAATGTCATAGCATTTAAATAACTAAACTGACTGGGGACATTGATTTAGGATGTACACAATATCAATAAAGGTACTGTATATTTTTTATGTGTGTTTATGTGGATTGGATCGATACAGGTTTAATATTTGTTTATCATTGATAATTTAGTGATTTCAAGTGCCGTGCACTTGATTTATTAATGCCAGTCTAAAGCTTTTAAAGCTAGCAAGATGCTCACTTGAATTAAATGATGAAAACATTCAGCAGAATAGAAGATCCTTTTACCTCATACAAACATTAGTATAGTCTTCTCTTGAATACAGTTTAAAAAAAAACAATGTCCTGGAACTTGAAAAATTGCATAAGACAACAAATGAAAAAAAGGTGTAAAAATATATATTTGACCACTTGAAGACCAGGTGTTTACACCCCTTTCTGGCCAGGCCATTTTTCAATATTCAGTGCTGCGGCACTTTGACTGATGTTTATTCCGTCATGCAATGCTGTACTGAAACAAATGTTATACCATTGTTTTGGGGACAGATAGAGCTTTCTTTTGGTGGTATTTATTCACCACTGAGGTTTTTTTATTTTTTACTATATAACAAAAAAGTACCCTAAATTATGTAAACAAAATCTGTTTCCCTATGAAATGTTATAAAACATTTATTATCACCCCAATTGTTTGGTAAAATATAAAAGATGGGGTCACATCGGGTAAATAGACACCAAACATGTCAAGCTTTAAAATTGTGCATGTCCGCAAAATCGCAGAAAACGACCACACCCAAAATTGGCCATAGGCAACGGTTTAAAAGCTTTTACCGCTCATCAGTTTAATGTTATCAGTGATTAATGGCCCTAAAATTATTGTTGTCATTCCGACATTTGCGGCGATATGTAATGTGTGCAGCACAATAGGGCTGCACATATTACATATTGTCGTTTTCGCGCGTATGCGCACCCGACGCATGTTTTCATATGAATGGAAGCGGGTGACTTTAAAACATTTTTTGTGTTATTTTATATTTTTTTTATTTGTCAATATTTTTTTTAGCTTCTTTATTTTTTATACTTTTTTTTTACACTTAACTTTATTGCTATCACATAGCCAATTCACATAACAGGTCCTCTTTATGGAGACATCAGGGTGTTCTAAGACCCCTATTGTCACCTAGGGACCCCCAGAAAAGCTGATGAAGCAGAGATCTGCTTTACCAGCTTCTCACCGGTGTTCTGTACCGGAGATTGACACTGAATGCAAGAAGTGATGTAATATACATCACTTCCTGCATTTGGGAACCGAGAAGCTATCAAAGGGAGATCGTGTACTGATCGCCCTTTGATCTCCACTGACAGCGTCACCGTGCCGGTCCCAGCCTCACCGGGCACAGCAAATCTCGGGACCGGCAGCAGCGGCGACGAGACAGCAGCGGCAGAGGTACGGGGGACGCACACCCACAGCTACTGCTCGAGATCGGGCATCTCTAGAGACGCCCAATCACTTGAATGTAAACATCCATCGCTGGCTGTTTACATTGCTAACAGTTCCCCACTCATGTGCGCGCTGTGCTGCACGAACGGGGGGAGGGGCAGAATGTCTTAAGATGCCCTCCCGCACCTATAAGGCCCCCTTCAGGAATGGCCATGGACAGGAGGTGGTTAAGTGTTTGCACAGTTTCATAAAAGAACAGAAATATAAAAGTTTTACCTACATTGATACAAATGCAAGTAGAATGTTGATGCAGAAGGATATGAGATTGATGCAAGGTAACATTGGGAGTTTTATTCAAATTGTACCATGCTTGCTTTGCAAGCAATCCTTTTTGCCTTCATTAGGATCAGCTAGGATTTTGGAAGATGAAAAAGCTTTTGTTTCGGTTGAACTTGATTTTTTTTCACACAGCCATGCAACTACTTTAAAGGTATAAGCTTAGTTGGCTGGCTGCTTTTAGATCATCTGTTCTTCCACTTAGCATCCTAATTTTTCAAAGTTTTTGTAGGACCTAAAGATGCAGCATAGTGAAAATAAAGTTACATATTACAGTACTGGCTTTTGCAATACCCTGAGAGCTCAAAGTAAAATCAGTACCACTACTCTCTAATAGTAGCACTTGAGACAATAAATGCAGATAATGTTTAAGTAACTGTGACCTTTTCAAAGGTTTGTTAAATAATACTGAAAAAAAACATTAACGATATAATTAAAAAAACATCTGAATGGTTGCAATAAGATTGTGTCTTTTATTTGTAATCCACGCTCGTTATTTCATGAAAAGAGATTAGAATATTTTTTATGCTTCGCATGCTTTTATTGATGTTTATGATGCCAAGATGATTTTCACACCTTTATCATTTTATCTTATTGTTTATTTTTTCCACAAAACATTTTTAAAAGTCTATTAGTAGTAGCAGTTTACTTGTGTTTAGATTTTTATATATTTTTAGGATATTTGAATGTTAAATAGTATTGTATTATGCTGGATAGGTTAGCAACAACAAAAATAAGTTCACTAGGAATTAATCATATTATTTGTTCTATTTTCTTTATTTTCCCCTTATTTATTTATTTTAATCTCTTTATTATAAAACACAAATTACCTTTCTGCTGTTAAATAAAAAGATGGCAATTTTTAGAATGGGCCTGTAGTCTGAAGCAAATGCAGTTTTACTATGTCATACACATAACACCTAATTCACTTCAAGGTATAGTTTAATGAAGGGTTTACCTATACCCATAGCATATAATACACCTGCTACTGGGCCTGTAGGCACAGGGGGCTATGATTTTATCAGGAAGCAATGGCATTTTGGAAACAAATGTGGATGAATACATGTGTATATATGGTTTTAGAGCCTTTTTTACAATTTATGCATCACTAGAGGAATTGTCTTTGAAATGAGGAATAGAGAGAAAGGTATCTTAATAGTTTAGCCATCACATCCCATAACACATGGTTATGGCTCTGGGATCAGCCTTGCATGTCTTCAGATAAACTTTCAAAAGTATATTGAAAAAGTATTTCTCAGCTGCTCTGCTCTCACCTAGCAAGTAAATATAAATAAATATGCAGCATTATAAAATATCTTTACTGTATTTTATTTTGTGGATGAGTAATCACACTATAATATTTATAATAACTTTCACCCAAAGCACAATGTATTGGCTTTAGTGCAGCTGAAAACTATTTGGATATAAACACACAATCATTGAAATAAGGAAAACAGTGCATGTTCCTGATGCTTTGTAAGAGCTTCTTAATCAGCTAAGCACATATGATGCATTGAATTAGATGACGCAATACACACAAATACTTGTAGTTAGCTTTTGTTTCACTTCACCCAGTGCCTTAAAATGGCACCAATTTCAATTTCCATTTATTATTAATGTCTCCTCAGACTTGCATTCTTGGAAAGAGTATCTATTCCAGTGAGGTCAAGATATTGACAGAATTTTATCAAAGGTGCTGCATGCGATTACCCAATATGCTCTGAGTGAAATGCTTCCTTACTATCTAGAAATTACTACTACTATCAAATCAGTAATTCTTTCCACACATGAGTTACTTTTACCATACAAAATATTTTCCCATACTGACCATGCAACCCATGTCCCCTTGCCTTTCAAAGTATTATTTTGGAAGGAAGCTAATTTGCTAAATCCTTATATTGACCTTGGAAATATTTAGGTATATGAACGGGACATTTTTAAAAAAAAAATAGGCCAAACAGTCTTAGAGGGTTATTCACAAAGCTGCCGAAGGCAGCCATGTGAATGACCGACCCGAAGTGAAGTGAGCCGAAAGCTGTTCGGCTATTCACTTCAGGCTTGTACAATGCAATATGGTGCAGACTGAAAGTAAAGGAAAATCTCCCTAACAAGACACAGGTGACAAAAATGGACCAGAGTGTAAACCCTTCACTTCACTGTGCAATACAAAAGGATTAGGTTTTGTAATAAGTGTTAATGCAATGACACCTGTTAACATGTGTTCTATGAAGGCACGCCAATCAAATAAAGGAATTGAGGTGTGCTGCATTGGAAACAATTGCTGAATGTCCATTCTTTTGCCTGTTTTTCGAAGTTAACAGCCCATATAAGTCTTAACTCTTAAGTGCCTGCTTACACCATTGCAGTTGGAGTTCATGCTCTAACATTCCTTGCAATAAGACAGCCCATTCATTATAATGCATCAAAATGTGCAAAAAAGTGCATGTACCATATGTGCCAGTGCACCACGCAGTACATTGTGCAACTCATGCAATGCATGTGAGTTGGAAAGGTAAAACTCCCCTTTGCAAGGCATCTTGTCCCACTGTTGGATTACAAGGACCATTTAACCACATCCCCTCCCCTAAAAAGAATGGGGTGTTAGTGGAGATGACTTGGTCTGGTGTGGTTCTGGAAGGTGATCTGCATGCTCACTTCCCTCTTTTGTCTGGCATTTTAATGGAAACCCCACTTTTAAAAATGTTTGGTGTATTGTTCCTTAAAAAAAATAGGAAAAGAATTGGCATTAGATTTCCCTTAAAATTCCACCCAGACCCTTATCCAGCCATACAGCCTGGGTAGGCAGGAAAGGGATAGTAGCAAGTGTGCAAACCCTCCTTCCTAAAGCACAATAGGCCTCATATCTATCCACACTGGAGGTACATTTAAATCGTCTATCAAAGCCTTTACCCCTTGCAAGTTCCTATTTTGAGGGACAAGGGCACCATTGCCACCTTTATGTTTTCCCAAAAAGGATGTGGGGTTTGTGGGGATTTTAATAAGAGGGCCTCCAAATATCCACCCTCAATCCAGAGGAAAGAGCACAGGGTACATAAAGGTACTCATTATTTATTCCCACAAAGAGCTAAAGGTAAATAAAGATGCCCGCATCATGAAAAAGTAAATAATACCCGTGTACATCCATCATCAATTACATCATGCAATAAATCCATCCATCATCATCACCATAATGCAAACAAGAGCCCCGGGATCCTAGGTAATGTAATTGACCATGACCATAGTTGATCAATGACGTCTCCCAGGATCCCCATATGCTTATTTACATATAGCAGCCAGGGATGCGGGCAAACAAGTTGGCCAATATTGGCCAAATAATTTCTGCAGTCCATGAACAACAAACAGACTGGTTTTGGGTCAAATACACATTAGACCTAAAATCAAGCCTCAGCCCTACTCTTTAGGCTTTAAAATTTGTTTTGCATAATCATGATGCATCCTTACAAATAATTTACACCAGGACAAAAATATACTTGAATGACATTGTCTTCCTACTTACACTTATAAATATTTTATTTTATATTTTTTTGTGCATTGAGCATTGCTGCTTATATTAAATATTTACACATCATTCATGTGTCATAAAAATAGTGGCATTACTTTCTTATTCAATGGGTCATTACTGAAAAGATAGAAAACAGCTGATACACCCAATTACAACTTCTGTCGACACCTACTATAAGGAACAGTATCAAATGCTTTAAAATGTTAAATATATCACACTCAGTTTTATAACATAAAGAACCTATACAAAAAAAATAATCTTCAAGAGGTCTGGGTAATTCATTATGGTCTTTTTATGTTTTTATACTATCCCAAGCCCAGCTTCCTGATATATAGTTTTTCAGTTATACCATTTTACCCTTTTTTGTAATAGTACAACACCACCCATTAATTATTTTTTGTAATTGATTAACTAAAAATGTAGAACGAAGCAAATGGTGGCCTTTTATTTACTGTTTGGACAATTACTTATTTAGGTTTTTCTTAAAATATGGTGGCTGCCATTACTGACCCCATTGGCTGTCTATTGGCTGGACGTACAGTGTACGTCTCCCGTCACGAAGGGGTTAATACATACAAGGCCAATCATCCACTAATAAGAGAAGTCAGGACTCCTGATATTTAAATTTGAACTAGGTCAATGCCTCATATTTTTGAAGCAATGAAATCATCATAGTAGATAGACAACTGTAATTTTCAAAAGGAAATATCTGCTTTCTTTAGTGTATATATTATAATTCCTTACAGAAAACCTCTTGTACTGGGCACTTAATTTTAAATAGAAGTGATGCTTACATCTTGCTACCATACTATCTGGCATTGACAACTCCTTTGTAAAGACAAAGAAACAAATGCATTTAAAATCCCAATCTTGCTTTGTCCTCTTCATTATAATAACATTCCAGTGGATCGATTTTCCTTATGTAATTTTGCATGCAGATTTTTTTCAATTTAAACAAAATCACCAAAGGGGATTTTTCTGGTACCTAAAGGATTTGTTCAGACTTAATTTCTTAATTAAAATTATGGTACCAATGTTTCTTAGTTATATGATATGATTTGTGATATTGTCGGGTCTCAGCCCGTTTGCTGAGTGATCTTCAGCCAGTGACAAGTGCTTGTTTGGATCTGATTCCTGTGTTCTGCTATTTGATTGACCCGGCTTGCTCCTGACCATCCTCTGCTTCCTGATTATATTATTGACCCTCTGGCTCCTGACCTTGCTTGTTCCTGACCAGTCTCTGCATCCTGATTTGCTATTTGCTCCCTGGCTCCTGACCTGGCTTGTTCCTGACCACTCTTTGCCTCCTAATTTTGGCTAGTAGCTCTCTGGCTCTGATCATCCCTGGAATCTTCTTGTGGAGCACCATTCCCAGCGGGCACCCTAGATTCCACACCCGGCACCCGTGCTGCTCGTGCCTGTGCACCCCCTGTTTCACCCTCAGGGGTCCACAGACAGAACCGCAAGGGAGGTCTTCCTAGTCACTTCGGGCTCGCACCACGGTATGTAACTGATATGCATGTTTTTCTTAAGCTAATTAGTTAGGTGAACACTTGGCATTTTTCTCTTTCTCTTTATCCTCTTTAGTCTAATTTTTTTTCTTTCCTGTTCCCAAGTTTGCTGTTTTTGTTTCTCTATGTATGTCACCAATGTGAAATCATTAAGTTATGACTCAGTAGATGCCATGATGATATGAAGTAGCTACAAGTTTTTATTCAACAGCATGCAGATAAGTTATTTGATAAAAGTTATAGCAATAAAATGTATTGTTGACTATCGTATTCAACTTATCAAGCAGATAATTGTAAAGGTAACTAAGAACCAAACACATTCACTAAACCAAACAAAAGTAATACCTCTGGTGTAAGCAAAAAGCCCGTTGGTCATGGAGTCAAAGCTGCCTTACTGTCAAGCTCCTATAGATCAAAGTGAAGGCAACACTTTGATTGATGGGTTTGATTTACTAAAGAAAAAAAGACTGTTCACTTAGCAAAGTGAAAGTTCAATAAGCTTAGTAAATAAGGTGAAGATGTGTTCTTGTTAATCAACCCATCTTGTGCAAGAAAAAATACTGTTTTATTTTATTTTCCTTGCACACATTTGAGTGTTTAAAGTGAACACAGGTTCACCTAATTTACCATTATCAAAGAAACAATCATTTTCCAAAGTGCACTGCCTCTATACCTTTAGTAAATCAACCCCGATATCTATTTTTACTTATTTCTCAATACATTAAGTATTATCTCACTTGTTATTTAATAATACATATGATATTATCAGAAAAGCTTTATTGTCAAAATAAAGTTGTATCTTTATACATTCTACTACACTACTCTTCAGCATTTCATTACTGTAAAGTGTTGCTGAGGAAGTTTTAGTTTAAACTGATTTTCTACTGAACAGGTCCAAAAAAACCTTGAAACCTTACTTTAATTATGTTCGATTAAAATTCAGACCCATACAAGAGAAATGTTGTAAGCTTGTAATTAGGTGAAACCCAAAGGTGTTGTTTAATGAGTCTCAGGCTAAACAAATATTCTGCTACTAATTACAATTTGCCAATATTAAGAACTCTAACGATGTGCACAATCTCCTCAATTAAATTCTTAAGAAGTATTTAGATTTCTATTAATTTCACTAATGTTGATTCAATTTTATATAAAGTAAAATGGTGTTAGTATGTGTTGTATATAACACCTAAAGTAACTTTCATAAAGATTTAAATGTTTTAAATTATTTCGGTGATAAATAAAGAGTAACAAATGATACTAGGAGACAAAAATAATTCAACCAACTATATATCTGCAGTTTGTGCGTTCGGCGAACACTCTAACTGTCATGGTGTTCAGCGGGCTGTTTGCCGCTGAACGCCCCACAATGCACTGTTTGCATTGGAGTGCGCTGATTGGGTAAACAAATGTACCTGACCACAGGTCAGGTGCAAGACTTTGCCCAATCAGGGCTCTGTATGAGCCCTGATTGGCAAAGTAATGATGAGTTTGCCCAATCATGGCCCACAGCTAGGTGCTAGCTCCCCACTATATAAGGCTGCTTACACGGCAGCCTTATGTAGTATGTTGGTGGTGTTACAAATAGAATGTTTCTGTAAGTGTGGTATAGCTGTCAGTGTAGTTGTCAGTGTAGTTATTAGTGTAGTGCAGTGCAGTGTAGTGAAGTGAAAGCTAACTGGTGTCAGTGTAGTGAAGTGTCAGTGCTTTATACAGCATTTAATACTATATACAATACTCTATACCAGTGATGGTAAACCTTTTTAAACCCGAGTGTCCAAACTGCGACGCAAAATCAATGTATTTACCTCAAAGTGCCAGCGCTGAAAATAATTTTAGTACTGTATTGCAGTTCGGGCGCTCGGGTTTAAGAAATGTTCAACATCACTGCCTTAGGCCCCATTCACACCAAGCGACATACCTTACAAGCAGGGCCGGGATAGCGCGACTGTTCGGGGCGACGTTCCAGCAAAGATCGCGCAACCTTCACCGTCGGGCTGCATTAAAAATAGAAAAATTGCGTGACATCCGCGGGAAAAAGGGTCCTGCTGAAGCAACGGGCGACATGGAGCTGTACATTAGAACAGCTCCATTGAATAACATTGGCCGGCGACTTCTCGCGATAATGCGGGAAATAGCGGGGTTTTACGCACAGTGTGAATGGGGCCTTAGGCAAAATAGGGAAACGCGCATATGCAAACATTTATACACTTAATAAAACACATACACACGTAATGAAACACACACATCACGCACTTATTAAAACACACATATTAGACTTCCGGTTCCGGCGCCTACCGCAGCGGCAGCACATGTAGAGCGCTCCGGCTCCACGGACAAAAATCGGCTTAAAAAACCCACATACCAGGTGAAAATCTACAGGGGAGACCTACTTTCACGCAAACCGCAACTAGCGACACCCTCCATGGACAAATTTGTGGCCAGGAGCCAAACTCGATCTCGCACGGGGACCCGGGCAGACGAGGAGGCCGCATCCCCGGATCGAGACCTATCTGAGATGCCGATGCAGCAGCCACCCACCTCGATGGAGGAATCGGGACCGGAGGAGGTACAAATCAATTACCCCACTTCCATCGCCGAAGCAGTGGCGAGACTACTTAAACCGACGATACAGGAGGCGGTGGATTCGGCAGTGCTTAAAGGCATAAAATCCTTACGCCATGACATAATGGCACAATCGCAGCGCATAGGCGAAGTGGAAACTAGAGTGGCGTTGCTGGAAGATGAATTGACACAGGCTCATGCCCACATAAGAGAGGGTGCCAAGCAGCAGGCAGCGATACTGGAGAAACTGGACGATCTTGAAAACAGGTCCAGGCAAAATAATCTAAGAATAATAGGCCTACCTGAATCCTACCAAGCCGCGGCGTTGCCTGCGATCTGCTCCCACGCCATCCCTGCTATTCTGGGCCTATCATCGGACTGTGTAGTGGAGAGAGCCCACCGCCTAGGGACTCAGAAACAGGAGTCGCAGCGCCCTCGTGCGGTGATATTCAGATATCTTAACTATGCCGATAAGTCGCAGATCCTCAAGGCCTTCAGAAGTGCAGCCAGACTTCAGGTGGAAGGCCACAGACTCTTAATCTTTGCAGACTATTCGGCGGAGGTCAGCCGACACCGCAAAATGTTCGCGGAGGTATGCAAAGCTCTATTCCAGCAGAAGATTCTGTTCTCTCTGGCCTATCCCGCCACTCTCCATGTGCAAACAGCGGAAGGGGACAAGAAGGTATTTACCTCTCCATCGGACGCCTATGCCTTCCTGGACATGCGGCCCCCCCTTGCTCGAGAACAGCGCACTCAAATCAGCGGTAAAAGGATGAGACTGTCGCCACCGTCACCCCACAAGCCCCATCCAACTACCAACCGAGATCGATCCCAACCTTGAACTAGCCCCAAAGACCCTGAGATAGGGATACATTTTTCTGAATTTCTTCGCAACTGTGGCTCATGTTCTTTGATTGTTTTTTTCTTTTGTTTTCTCTATTTTTCTTTATCTTGCAACGAATGGCTGAACTGAGACGCCCAGAAAGACATAACTTGACCTGCCCCGAAACAGCAAACCAGCTGGCAACCACTAGGATGCTGATGAGCGTTCTCCACAAGCGGACTTTTCGTCTTCTGTGGCCCCCCTTTTTATCTTTATTTTTATTTTTACTTTTTACTTATTCATATGCTTTGATTTAAGATATCAGGTTGTATCTTGCCATTTTCGGATGAGCGCCTTGGGCACCGGATTTCTTAATGTTGCTAATGTGACATAAACATCCCGCAGAGTGGGTGCATGCCTCTTGACCAGCGGAAGCCCTACTTTAGGCACACTGATCAACAGACAGCACCCCGCCCCACAGCATACTAGAAAATATACGGGTATGTGTAGAGCGATTTACCTAGGGACCATATGTCCCGTGTAGAGCGAGAGGTGGGACATGTGCAAGAGCAGGTGGGAAAAAAGGAAGTCACTTCTTCCAATGTGCACATATGCTTTAGACAGCTTGCTGTCTTTTCTTACTATCGTTGTTCATTGCTTATTGTTTCCTAGTTTATTATGTTTAATTTGTTTATCTTTCCTAGATTCCAATCACGGCATCAGCTTCGACTCTCTGTGGATACTGAGCGTTCTGTCCTCCTCTGGTAACCTCTCCACTCCTCCATCCAGACAGACCTCCTCGACTGAGGTGATATGGGGTACTGTAACGATATATTGGTATATTGTCCATTGTTTAGCTCATTACCTTGGAGAATTTAGATGTCCACCTTAATGCAGTTTAAAGTGATTTCATGGAATGTAAAGGGTCTCAGGTCACCCCAAAAAAGATCCAAAGTGCTACGCCATTTGGCTAAGTTGAAGGCTGATATAGCATTACTACAGGAGACGCATCTCTCCGTCTTGGATATCCCGCGTATGCGGAAATACTGGGTGGGAGAGATGGTAGGTTCTCCAGCGGTAGGTAGAAAGGTGGGGACGCTTATATTGTTCAGAAAAACATTACCACTTCACATAACCCAGTCCTCCCATGACAAGGAAGGACGTCAAACTAAAGTCTACTTCAAAATATATGACACGGATTATGTCATATACAATATATATGCACCTAATTCGCCTCCGCAGGCTTTCTTTAAGAAGCTTACTGCTGATATTGCACAAGAAGGCGCGATAATGTTATCATGGGGGTGATATGAACTCAGTGGTCTCCAAAGTAGAGGCTAGACGATCAGGAAAGAAAGGGGGAGTATCAAGGTCTTCCACCGCCACATCGGGGTTGCCACAGTTCATGGACACGTTATCCCTGAAAGATGTCTGGCGCCTTCAAAACCCGGAGGGGAGGGAGTTTACCCACTATTCACATGTCCATGCCTCCCTGTCCCGTATAGACTATTTATTATGTTCCCCGACCCTACTCTCTAAAGCAAACCAACCATTCATGACCTTATCATCTCCGACCACGCCCCCATCGCGATGACTATACAAACCACGTTGCCCAGGGGGGACGCTAGAATATGGAGATTCCCCTCCCATCTGATAAAGGATAAATCCTTCCAAGCCTTCCTAGGTGCAAGCTGGAGGGAATACACAGACTCCAACAGGGGCTCAGTAGACTCGGCTATCACTTTCTGGGAAGCGGGCAAGGCCTTTATGAGGGGAAGAATCATCTCATATGTCCGGGGTAAATCTAAGGCAGTCACTGTAGAGTTTCATAAGGCCAGTGGGATACTGAGACAGGCATATTCGGCATTTCGGGATCGCCCCTCCCCTCGCACGAGGGATGTGTGGATCCAAGCAAAGGGAGAGTTTGAGACCAGACTAGACAAATACGAGCTATATACCAAATCATTGTGGGATTTACATTTCCACAAGTATGGGAATAAATGTGGCAAGATGCTAGCTAATCTAGCCAGGGGAACTAGACTAATATCACAAATCCACTCCCTGGTTGACTCCAACAATAAAAAGATTACCCACCCACAAAAACTTAATTCACTGCTGGGGGAATACTACAGCTCGCTATACAGGGATGACCAGACCCTGTCGCCTGAAGCTCTAAAGTACCTGGATTCAATTAACCTCCCTCAACTCACTGACCTCCAACTGGACAAGCTGAATGCCACGATCACTCAGGAGGAAATTGCTTCCACCATATCCCACCTAGCGGGAGGCAAATCACCAGGCCCAGACGGGTACACAGCGGAATTTTTAAATTCCTTAAACCAGATCTCCTTCCTACCATGGGGGAGCTATACTCCCAGCTGTGGTCTGATGGTCGATACCTACCCACGGGAAATGAGGCCTATATTAAAGTGATACCGAAACCCGGAAAGGATCCGCAACAACCAGGCTCTTATAGACCCATATCGCTAATAAACATGGACGCCAAGATCCTGTCCAAGATCTTGGTGGACCGCCTTGCAGTAATAATGCCAAGTATTATACACCCTACCCAAGTCGGATTCACCAAGGGGAGAGCGGCAGTAGCTAACATCCGCAAAGTCCTACTGGCCCTTGAGCAATCCACAGCCCACCCGTCTCCGGGCAATGCGATCATCACCATTGATGCCGAAAAGGCTTTTGACAACGTCAAACATCCGTGGCTATTCGCAGTATTGGAGCGGCTCGGTTTCAGTGGCAAGTTTGTATCTCTCCTTTGGGCAATGTATGAGACCCCGGCGGCTAGGGTGCAAACTACTGGCTTTCTAACCGTTACTTGACGGCATGTCCGAAATGCAACCTCCCAGGAGCGGACTTGTATCATTGTCTATGGATGTGTAAACCAATCTCCGTGTTCTGGAGTAAGATGATCTCTCTATTGTCAGAGATGAGTTACCGCTCCAACATTGGCTGTGTTTATTCGGGTACTGGGAAGCGGATGTGCCAATTCCTAAGACTAGATGGCTATGGTTACAAATGTGTCTTCTTATAGCTAGAAGGACATTGATGAAAGCCTGGTTGTCCCCTGACCCTCCTCACTTGAAACAACTAGAGGAAACATTGAACACAATAATGTGGCAGGAGAGACTGGAGGCTATACTGGAGGGAGATAAAACTACGACCAGATTTTTCGACCGATGGAGTTCCTTTATATCAACTAAATTTAGGTCTGTCATGATACATAGAATAGTTCTCCCCTTCAGGTACTCAAGGTGGTATTTGGAGGGGGAACTAACTGGCTCCCTAGGATGCATGGCTCTCCCACCAGGAAACACAGGTTCTCTGCCAAGTGCTGATGAGAGCCAGACAGTCAGGGAACAGGGGGGAGGCCTATCGAGGAGCCCCCTATGAGGGAAGGGAAATGCTCAACACCAGCAATAATGTGTGGAAAGGGTGTGACTAAGGTACAATCTGATGGAATGGAGCGATCGAGTGAGGAGGTTGCCAGAGGAACATACGCAAACTTAGGGAGAGACGAAGATGAGGAAGCCGGTGAGTTTATTACTAAAATGAATCTAGGTGAAATGTTGAAGTTAGAATTTAGACTAGTTAAGTTGGAAATGTTTCCTTGGAAAAGAAAGATGACGACCAAGCGGTAGATGTTTCTTCAGGGGAAAGCACCCGATGGTGCAGAGAAGGAGGGAGGGGAAACTACTATAGAAAAGCAAGGGGGAGGGGGGAGGAGCGAGTAGGCGCCGAGACGGGCTGCTTGCTCTACTCCTTTTCACCCTTGCTTACTCCTCAATTAATGACAACGGAGAAGCTACTCCACTATCTGAAAGACATGGACCTAAAGCTTTGCGTGCCAGCAGAGAGGGCCCCGTGTGCCCTCCCTGGCACACGTGCCATAGGTTCGCCACCACTGCTCTATACTGTTTATAGTATTATTTTCTATGCTGTATATTCATTGTCTTTTTTGTGTGTGTCAGTGGCCTCACTGGTGTTTCTCCTGCGTCACCGGTGTTCCCATTTTTTTTCTTTCATTATTTTTACTTTTTTTTTCTGCAGCAGGTTCTTTTGCTGCCACATTGCCATTCCCCCTTCTGTATCACAGATGTTCCCGTTTTTTTCATTTTTTCTTTTTTAATTGTATTTATTTATGTATTTTTAATATAAGCCATTGTACAACAGTTTATAGGGCACCAAGCACCACATTCGATAAAGTATTGCACCCAAGTGCCAATTTCCCATCTCACATTCTCTAATAATGTTAAATGTTATAATAAGCCCCACATCATGTCTGAAAGGCCAACAAGGAGATAGGTGTGTGACAGGTATATATAATTTGAATTGTTAGAGCAGGATCCAATCCAGCACTGGTCAAGAATAACTGAAGGGGGGGGCGTGGCTTGCCGGCGCGCTGCATGGACGCTTCTGCCTAGAACTCCGTGCAGCGACGGGCCTCGAGGCGGCTTAAAAGCAACGACCGGGTCTTACTCGCACCCGACAGCACTCTCCTCTGCTTCCCCATCCCGCAGGGGATGATGCGGTCCCAAAAGCGGCGAGGCAAACGGCCGCAGAAGCTGACCGACTTCTTCGGTCCGTCCGGGCGGAGACGCGATCAAGATGGCGCCGGCTCCTCCGCTCGAGTACAGCGGCGGGGCCATGTTGCTGGGCACACGCCAGGAGAGTCCTCCACAGGGAAGCAGGCGGAATCAGGGTCTTCCTCTAGGTCGTCCCAGCCTAGCACCCCGGCCGACCGGAGCCCAGATGGGCCAAGAAAGCAGATGGTGACCCCTGGAGATGACCAGAGGGAGGTGAGCCTGCTAAACTCTTCCCTAGATGATACCAGGGAACTCATAGCACCCATTGAGGCCTTCCCCACATCGCACCAGCCCATCTCTGACTCTACACTCAAGGACATGCTGATGTCCTTAAGGAGCTCATTGAATACGGATGTATGCAAACCTTAATCACCCAATTTAAATCTGATTTGCAACAAGTGGGTGATAGAGTGTCACATATTAGAGGATAAGCTGGGGGAGTTTGCCACTACTTTCAACGATCTGGTCGATGCTCACAACACCAGGGAGGATGACTATGAGTGGATGAAGGCCAAATAGGCTGACCTGGAGGATAGGTCTCGCCAAAATAACGTGAAAATCAGTGGCATTCCTGAATCGGTCGCCCAGGCTGACCTGATGTCGCATGTGCAGGGTCTCATGCATGAAATCATGCCAGACACCCCAACTATGGAAATGATCATGGACCGCATTCATCGCCTGCCCAAACTCCCAAACCTCTCAGAAAAGCTCCCAAGAGATGTGCTGATGAGGGTGCATTTTTTCCATGTAAAGGAGCACCTTCTCAAACTGGTGAGGGATCCCTCCAAGTTGCCTGAAACCTACTCCCGCCTACAGTTTTATTCAGACCTCTCCCAACACACGATGCAATTCCGGAGACGACTTGGCCCAGTCACCAGAGCGCTGCGTAGTCACCAGATAATGTATCGGTGGGGCTATCCAGCCAAACTCATTGTGATCAAAGGGGGTGAGTCCTACACGATGTTTTCCCTGGAGCATGGTCTGACGCTCCTTGAGAAGTGGAAGATTCCTCCTGCCCATGATGCATCCTCCCGTCCGGCCATGTCACCTAGCAAGATGGTCTCCGAATGGCGTTCCACGACCCGCCCGAAGGGATCACAGTCGCAGAGGGTTCCTGATTGAAAGTGACCGTGCTGCTAGATATTATCCAAGAGCCTCGTGGCCCTGCTCGGCCACACTGATCACCCCCCAAACCGTGAGCAGTGCCAGTCACTGCATGTTGGTCCCCAGGAGGGTCCTTTTTTTATTTCTCTGTTTTGTTTACCTGTTGTTTTTCTGGTTCACCTTCTTTTTTATGTGTCGAGTACGGGACTGAGCAATCCATACTATAGAGGAGTACACGTCGGGATCCAGCATAAGGTGTCGTCACCTCTCCGCCTGGGTGTGAGTATGGAGCCTATACTGCTTTCTGTTATCCTTCAACCGCAATGTCTGTGATTATCGTTTCCCTAAATGTTGTGGACGTCGCAATTGTACCTCCAGACTGATAACTAAAGGCAATTTCTACATATACAGTATATACCGTTCCAACTGTATAGATTTTATTATGTTTATTTCAACATGTCCACCTATTCCATAATTCATGTGCATATTTGTTTAATAGTCCTGCTTTCAACACCTTAGCAGGTCCACACACGATAGCCATTCCCATCATTGCCCTTGTTGTGTAGTAGAAATAACTCCTGTATTATCCACCTGCAATACTGGCCAGCACCAGCAGGTGGCGCCCCTGCGTGTCAATACGTCACGTTCCATTGGAAAGCACGTCGCTTGTTTGGTCATATGACAAAGAACTTCAATAAATTAAGCTTTTGCTATCTTAAAAGGATTGGTGTGCTGGTGACATTTCTACAATTTGGCTGACATTAGCGGCGCCATCCACGGTCACTGCGAGCACCCCCCACTACAAGGGACATATTGGTAAGGAGTGCGACAAGGATAGTACTTATATTCAATTTGGCTCCAGGCGCAGTCCTTGATTCTTCCAATGTCACTAGGAAATCTTCTTCGGAACTGCAGCAGTTGCTCCGCGATGAATCCTTGTTTGATGTATGGCGCTGCTTGCATGCTTCTGAATGAGATTTCACTTTCTTTTCTGCCCCTCATAATTCATATTCCCGAATTGATCTATTTCTGGCAGATAAGCGCACCCTGACTAATGTAGCTAAATCTTTCATTCATGATATCACCTGGTCGGATCATGCACCTATTTCTATGTCTATGACAGACCAGTGGAATCCCTCAAATGTATTTATGTGGCGTAATAATGTAAAACTGATGCTTGTCCCCCAGAATGAAAAATTGATTCAGGATGCATTACAGGAATATTTTATGTTGAATGAAACTTCTGTGAAGAGTGTGTATAGCCTATGGAATGCCCATAAGGCAGTATTGCGGGGGGTACTTATGAAAATGGGGGCACAATCCAAGAGGCAGAGGTCGCTCCATTTGAACCACCTTCTAACTCAAATAGGGACCCTCGAAGCACGGAATAAAGCTAATCCCAATGACACTGATGGGGAAACCCTGACGAGACTTAGACAGGACCTACGCCTACTGCTACTGGAACAATTTGACAAACAAACCTCCTTTAACAAAGCCCGCTTTTATGCCAATGGTAGTAGGGCAGGGAAGATGTTGGCCACAAAGATAAAGACCCTACGTAACAAAGCCAAAATACCGTTCCTAGTACACCCCACAGACGGACACAAGGTCTACCAACCACAACAGATAGCTGATATGTTCACCTCTTACTATGGGGCCCTATATAATTTGAAAGACGACGCAACAACTCCCCAACCGACAGAGGAGACTATCACCTCTTTCCTGCAAGGTATTGGCCTTCCCACCTTGACTGCCACACAACTCCAACAACTAAATTCCCCTATTTCTTCCTCAGAAGTACTTAGAACGATCAAAATGCTCCCAGTTAACAAATCAGCGGGGCCAGATGGGTTCTCGAGCGAATACTATCAATGGTTCGCAAATATTTTGGGACCTCACCTAGTGAAGCTGTTCGCCGCGGCCGCCACCTCTGCCTCCTTTCCACCGGAAATGTTATCAGCCACAATTGTTACTTTGCCGAAGCCAGGGAAAGACCCAGTGACACCTGCAAATTTTCGCCCTATTTCTCTCCTAAACACGGACGTAAAATTATACGCAAAACTTTTGGCGAATAGACTCCGAGACATTGTGCCTTCATTGATACACCCGGATCAATCAGGTTTTATCAAGGGTAGGGGGGCCCCGGACGCCACGCGTAGAGCGTTAAACATTATACACCACGCGGGGTGCTCCGGCACTCCCTCTATACTTTTAGCACTAGATGCCGAAAAAGGCATTCGACCGGGTACACTGGGGGTATCTGAGACAGGTACTACACAAATTTGGATTCAGCGGGTGGGTGCTGTCAGCCAATCTAGCCCTATACTCCAATCCTTCGGCCAGTGTCTTCACCGCAGAGGCATTTTCCACACCCTTTGCTATAACCAATGGAACTAGACAGGGGTGTCCCTTATCCCCTCTAATATTTGATCTGACCATAGAACCCTTGGCCGAATCCATACGATCCCATCCCCATATAACTGGGTTTAAATTTGGGAAAAATACTCACACCATCAACCTTTTTGCGGATGACGTGCTCCTCCTACTCACGAACCCTGTGTCATCCCTGGCTTCGGTTTCATCGGTGCTTCAGACCTTTAGTGAAGTGTCGTACTATAAGGTAAACGCTTCAAAGTCTCAAATTCTGGACCTGGGAGTAACCAAAATCCTGCTACAGTTTCGCTACCCTTTCCAATGGTGCACTACGGGGATATCATATTTAGGTACTACTCTAACTGCTAAAATATCTCTTTGAAGCCAATTATACGCCTCTAGTGTCAAGGTTGCAGTCACAACTCCAGAGCTACCAGAGACACATTTTGTCATGGTCAGCCAGGCTGGCAATCTTCAAGATGATGGCACTGCCCCAAATATTGTACCTATTCCGCACCTTGCCGGTACCCTTACCAGCCTGCTTTTTAAAAATCCTTCACTAGAGATTTGTTCGATGGAGAATACTTAAAACCCTTCCCTAAATTGAGCGAGAATTATGGTATTCCGGCAGGGGATTTGCTTATATATCATCAATTAGCTCACTTTCTCCATACCGTCTCCCTGAGAGACTGCAGAATCCCTAGTTCAGCTGGAAAATTCTACTTTTCCACGCCATTACAAACTAAAAGAATTTCAAGATTCTATGGTGCTATAAACAATAAACTAGAATTCACTAAATCGAGTCCAATAAGACAGTGGGAAAGGGACCTTCAGATCTCTTTTACGCCCCAACAGTGGACTACAGCTTTCGCATACACTCATAAGTCCACTAAATGCGCGGACCTCTGGACCCTGGGGCACAAAATTGCCCTGCAATGGTACTTTACACCACTTAAGCTGAGCAAGGTGTATCCATCAGTCACGGCAGACTGTTGGAGACAATGTGGGCGAATAGGGAGCTTGCACCACATCCTGTGGGAGTGCAGATGTCTAAGGAGTTTTTGGCGCCAAGTTTTCCAAAAGATCTCTCGAACCACGGGATGTGTTGTACAGCCATCGCCCGCACTGGCGATCCTATCACTGGGTGTTGACTGTTTTCCACCCCAGTATCGGATCCTAGTGTCCCACATACTGCTAGCGGCAAGGTTGACCGTAGTGCGCCATTGGAAAAGCTTAGTAGCACCAAATATATCCGAAACGGTAGCTATAGTGAATTTACACTATCAACACAAGAGGATTATGTCATTTCAAGATGGTTCCACAAAAATGTTTTATGATGCCTGGTCGTCCTGGCAAGGTTAAAATGCATCTCCGTGCTTTACATACGTGAAAGACGCTCTATGTCTTGATAACTTGGCTTTCTTTTCCTTTTCTTTCCCTCTTCTCCCTTGTCTTCCCATACTGTACGTACCTTCCCCGGTTGCTACCTTACCTCACAATGTAGAAAGTGGAGTTCATTTGGAGTTGTTGCTTAACATGAAACTACAAATGTTCAACACATGTTTATATTCTACATAATGTATGACTTGTGATTGTTAATTCTCCACAGAGAATCGGTTGTGTCAATGCTGAATTGTGTCTAATAAAAAATATTGAATTTAAGAATAACTGAAGGGTTACGGTGTGAAAGCACTGCCAGGGCCCAATTTTAAAGCACCTGTTGTAACTTTCATCCAGCGTCTGCAAAAGAGACACCAGAAATTATCCAAACAATCTCTAACCTGTTCCGAGTGTCCTAACATGTGGCCTCTTCTTACAAGCTGCCCCCCCCCAAGCAGATGATTAAAGGAAAATCAATTACCGGCAATTTAAATGTAAATTTTTTCATTATAAATGTCAGTTCTGCTGCAGCAGGTTCTATACATCGTACAGATTTGCCACTTCACAGGCAGGCTAAGGGGACCCCCTGGGCCCGATATTTAATTTTTCACTTTTATGACTGTGGCTATAATGGTACCTGCTGGAAACCATACCAGTACTACTGGCAATCAGAACACTAGTTGGGGCTGTAACCATTCCTACTGACACCATACTGGTACTGCTGGTAATCAGAACACTGGTTGGGGCTGTAATGGCACCTGATAACACTGTACTGGTTCTTTTGGTAATAATGACACTGGTTGCAGCTGTAACAGTATCTGATGACACTGTACTGGCACTGCTGGCAATCAGACACTGATTGGGGCTGGTAAGCCAGCACTGTGGCAATCAGGTGCTGATTTCGGCTGGAAGTCTGGCACTAGTACTGTGGGGCAATCAGACTTTGCCTGGGGCTCAGAAATCTCACCTTTGGGCTCTAAATATGTGCTGCTTTATGATCACTGTGGAAAACTCCCTCTGATCTCATATGTGAATAATATGGGAGAGAGAAGGTAGAGAAGGTAAAGAAGCCTCAAACTGAAGCCATTGTTTACATTTAGGGGGTTATTCACTAAAGAGCCAAAGGATGTAGACGAAGCAACCGAAGGGCTGCTGCATGGGCTTTTCACTATAGTTTGTACAGCAACCGAAGGCAGCCAAAGCGCTTGGCCGAGCCGAAGCAAATGCATTTGGCTCGGCTGGGCCAAAGACACGGTTGAAGCGGGGAGAACAGTCTGCCGAAGCAGAACCAAAGTGAAGGGAGCCGAAGCCAGCTGATGGCTGAAATCAGACGTACTCAGCTGAAGTGATTAGCCGAACGGCATTCGGCTACCTTCACTTCAGTTCGGTTATTGCCTTGGCTGCCTTCAGCAACTTAGTGAATAACCCCCTTAGTGTCACCAGCCCTCCAAAGGATAATCAAACAATACTCCATTTATTGGCACATTGCAATTCAGATGCAAGCGATTTCGGGGCCTCAAAGGGTCCCCTTCATCAGGCTCAGAATGACACAACACTGGAAGATTATGCACCTGTCAAGCTCCTGGCCGAATGGCCCGTACTCATCTACGTGCCATTTTTAAGCTTTGATTACCCTCAGGCTATTTAGATTTGAATTCCCTATGGCAGGAATGAGCTCTGTGATGACGGTTTCTCAATGGGAGGGGTCTGTTTTAACCTCACAGTTGGATGTCTATTTAAGGTGAATCATCTTCCAGTGTTGTGTCATTCTGAGCCTGATGAAGGGGACACTTTGAGGCCCCGAAAGCGCTTGCATCTGAATGTCAATGTGCCAATAAATGGACTATTGCTTGATTATCCTTTGGAGTGTTGGTGACGTAATTTCTTATCTGAGTTTCCCGCGGTGCCATCCGTGGTCACTACAAGCACCCACCCGTCCTTGCGAGTCTTTTTGATATTTCGGTAAGGAGTGCAGCGAGATATTTGATTCCTAACCCCCTTAGTGATCGCAGTGATAGGCCTTAGTGATCATACCTACAGAGCCAATTTAATTGGCTCTGTACTCTTGTTTTGTGAGCTGCACTGTCCAATGGACAATGTGTTTACAGTGGACTGCTAGGGGTGCACACAAGCAGAGAGAGAAAATCTCTTCATGTATGGCAACCCCCTCACCACTATGAGCCCTCTGTCCATTTAATTACAATGAATAGACGGAAAGTGGTTAAACAGTCTATCCAGAGATACTTACCTATTCTAGAAGGAGATCTGGATTTAGGAGAAATACTTTCTAAAGAAGATGTTTTGTAGCTAGGAAATCACCGCCTTAGGAAATATAATATCCCCTAGTGTGTTTACATCTAAGAAAAATAATAGAATGTGGTTTGCCACAGTACTCTAGTTATATGTACCTGGGGGACTCATATATGATTACATCCTATTTCAATGGAGATTCCTTCAGCACATAGCAGTTAGCAAACTGCCAGACTATGTTTGTAGTATACGTTATCTCTCGTACAATATGTAAAAAGCAATATGTTGGTAGAACCACTCAGAGATTATGTGACAGAATGAGAAATCATTTATCTAATATAAGGACTCACAAGAATACAAATGCAGTAAAGCATTTTGTTATGGAAAATAATTCTGTTACACAAATTAAAGAAAGAAATGATCGCACTGTGAGAGGGGGGACTTGTTCTCTATTTTGAGCAAAAGAAAAGTATTTTAGATTTATTTCCAAAAGGAATACATTTCTAATGGGATGTGACACGTTATTACAAATATTGTATGCATATATTTATATATAGTTAAAACTGTATTTATTACCACTCATTGTTCTTTCAGGACCCCCTAAGCTAATTTGATTACATATTGAATATCAGTTGATATGTTACAAACAGTAGTATCTCTTTGCAAGATGATACGACCAGTAGTATCTCTTTGGAAGCAAGATTAAGCAATATTGTAAGGAATGTTGTAGAATTTAGTGGTACGATTGCTATTAGTAAAGACATGATTTTAATCCCACTCTATATAGGCCTGGGTGGTCTCATATTTTAATTTTATATATTTATGTGGGACATTGTTATTATGTTGCTAACTTTTATTGTTAGCTTTGTGAGGTTTGCAAATTTTCTTTAAATGTTTATAATGTGCTGATTTAAAGTTGTTTGTTTTTAGGGGTTGGGGAGCGGTATATGTTTTTGGATAAGATCATATTCTTTAGACATTTATATCATGTTTGCATTTTGTTTCAATCATGCTTTAGTGCCAATGTGCATAGGGATATAAATATATATAAAATATGTACAACAACCAGTCTCTCTATATAAGGTATCACATAGTGGATTTGGATATACCTAGATAATTACAATGTATGTTCTCTTAAATAATTAGGGAGTTGGTTGATATCACCTGTGTATCACTCTCAGTATGCCTTCTAAAAGGGGATACGGAAGTGGAACCTTTCATGTCATAAACACAAACTACTGTAAATTTCATCACTGGATTTTCCAGATTCCAGATTTTTGTAGAGGTAGTTATAACATTAAATTGGTTATGCATTGCAAGAATTGCTTTGTTAAATTGCTACAAATCAGGGGCCCAGTTTGTCATATTATGACTAAAGTTTTTTATCTTTCATATGCTATCAAAAATATAACTTACTACTATGCTTTGCTAGTTAAAACAGGCATTGCATAAAAATTAGACATTTGCATTCCGATTCGCATGAACTTGCTGAATCATGAAATTCCATTGATTCATCCGAATCCGAAATAACAAAATATTATATGCCCGTATATACGAAAAACTATATTCGGGCATAAATTAATTTATTTTGTTTGGGCACTGCTATCTTGCTGCATCCAAGATGGCGGCCCCTTTAGATACGTATGACGCACTTGTGCAGAACCTGCCAATAAGGCTACTACGCTTTTTTTGTAATTCTGTGCTTTTGGACTTGAACGTTCGTTACCTCCAAATCAAAAACAGCATAATTATTTGTTTCATCAAACAAAATGAATGAAAGGATTTTTCCCCTTTCATTTGTTTTGTCCAAAATAATTGTTTATGCGGTGCACAGGTCTAATAAAAATATAAGGTCTGCTTATCTGGAAGTCCCTCGAATTAAAAAAAGAAAATACTAAATAAAAGCTTTAACATTTTAAAAAAAATCTTACCTTTGACCCTGCAAGAACATCATGAAATTAACAAGGTAATTTTGGGCGCTCTGATGCCCTACAGCTTTTCCTGAATGAGATGAATACTCTCTGGATGGGCAGGCTGTTTCCAAATATATGTTTCTTAAGGCTTAATTTTCCCACCTACACCTGCAGCAGGTGTCCCCAGTTTATAGTAAAAAAACGACTTGTTTTTTACCTTTTACTATCATCCGGAAATCAGCTTTGATTAATAGAATTATAATACAATAGCAATAATTATGTCAGGGCATGGGGGTTAAATGCAATCATTATAATATATTTTCAATTGATATAATATAACTTTGCCATAAAACTTCTTACAAATCTTAAAATTCTTTTTAGAAGCAAGTTCCAAGCAAGAAAAAATAATAAGGTCTCACGGGGCTAAGAAAAAGCAACACATTGCTCTTGTGAATTACCTTGACACTTTCCTTTTCTACTTGTTTCACAAATCTTCTTTTATCACATAAATAAATTTTATCCATTGTCAACGGTGGGCCTAAAACTTTTTCTCATTGGATTCTTTTATAACTTATTCAGACATGAACCAAATTATTTACCTTCCCCACCTAAGTTATTTATGTACCTTTTATACACAAAGAGAATATCTTATGGAAAATAAAATCTTATTCACACAACCTAGAAAAATAATACTTTGCTTGTATTTGTCTGTTTACCATACTTCTTCTGCTGCCATAGAAGAAGTATGTAAGTTGTCATTGCTGACCACTACTTATGAGAATATGTCTGGCTGTCATGCTGATGTTTTGGTTTCACTGTACTCTTCGGACACTTATTTTAAGGTATGTTACTTAAAAAATGTAAACCCAGACACAGCCAGACTAACAGCATTTTCAGAAGGTGGAAACTATTGCCACCACCATATTTCTCTTATGACAAGAGTACTTTATTCAATCATATTAGTAGGAAAATACCACAAATATCACAAATATGTATATTTTAGTACAATGGAGGAATCAGAGTAGGATTTGATACAGAGTTCACCAATTTGTGCATTTACTGAAGACAGCTTCTTTTCCACATCCTTTTCACCCTCACCTATACTATTTGGTCAAAAACATTTGTTGACACCTCGGAATAATATTTACAGTATATCAGTTTGTTGGCAATCCCCTTCGGCATTAATTATGTAGTAACATGTAGTAGTTGTTACGGTTGTAAAGGGGGGGGGGGGGGCAC
>NW_017306982.1:554554-616063 GCF_000935625.1 Nanorana parkeri | reverse complement strand
TGTGGGGGCAACACCATATAAATGCTCATGGTTAGTGATGGGCCGAACACCCCTCTGTTCAGTTCTAATTTGAACTTTTGAACATGGGAAAAGTTTGAATTTTGAACTCAAACTCAATGCAAGTCTATGGGGGTAGAACTTTTAAAATCCAATTGTGAAGCCTTGTATGCAATTTATTGGGGGGAAAAAGGGTATGGGGATTTGGGTTCTGCCCTGGGGGACAGGAATCAATGAACATTTTTTTTGTTAAAACCCGTTTTTAAAGGAGCAGTGATTTTAACATCACTTAAAGTGAAACAATACAAATGAAAGATTCCTTTAACCAGTTGACATCTGCGGTGTTAAACCCCCTTCCCATCCAGTGCATTTTTCAGTATTCAGCGCTGCGGTACTTTGACTGACATTTATTCCATCATGCAGCGCTGTACTGAAATGAATTTTATACCCTTTTTTGGGGACAGATAGAGCTTTCTTTTGGTGGTATTTATTCACCACTGGGGTTTTTATTTTTTTACTATATTAAGGAAAAATTACCGAAATTTAAAAAAAAACAGTTTCCCCTATATTAAATGATAAAACATTTATGATTACCCAATTTTTTGGTAAAATATAAAAGACGGGGTCACGTCGGGTAAAAAGACACCAAACATGTCAAGCCTTAAAATTGCGTGCGCGCGCGAAACCTCAAAAAACGATAATACCCAAAATTGGCCCTAGGCGACGCTTTAAAAGCTGTTACCGCTCATCAGTTTAGTGTTATCAGTGATTGATGGCCCTAAAATGATTGCTCTCACTGCGACGTTCGCGGCGATATGTAACATGTGTAGCGCAATTGTAATTTTTGCGCGCTGGGGCACCGGACGCGTATTTACGTTTATAGGCGCGTAAACGTGGGGGTGGGGGAGTTAAACATTTTGGGGGTTTTTTTCCCCTTTTTTTATATGTGACTTTTATTTTATTTTACTTTTTTATATGTTACTTTTATTTTTTTTTATTTATATTTATTTTTTTGCACTTATTGTTATTGCTATTATATAGGGGGATAACAATCCCCCTATATAATAGCAAAGGCACACTGACAGGTCCTCTTTATGGAGACATTAGGGGTCTCTAGGACCCCTAAAGTCACCTGTGGACCCCAAAAGAAGCTGATGAAGCAGAGATCTGCTTCATCAGCTTCTTCTCTCCGACTATAGCAGCCAGATGACTGACAGGTGAATGCGGAAGTGATGTAATACACATCACTTCTGCATTCACAGCCCGGACGGAAATCAGCAAGGAGCTGATCTCCCGTCCTCCTCCTCCTGACGCCCTCCGAGCCGGTCCCGGGATTCAAGATGGGGCAGCGGATCCCGGGATTCAAGGAGACGAACGAGCACATATAGGCGATCAGCTGGCTATGGAGCCGCTGATCGCCTATATGTGAAACACACGGTAACGGGTGTGTGCAATGGTCGGGTCTTTTCTGCCCGTGCGTGCCCGCTAGGGGGCGCGTGCGAGCAGAAAAAAATGCCGTCTGGCGACGGAAACCCGCCTATGCAGCAGTGCCGTCTGTCCGTTTTTTTACTACGGGCGGACGGCAAGAAGTTAAATATCGTAGCTGGTGGGTCCCCTTCAACTGCCTGTAAAGAGGCACATCATAACAATTGTAAACAAAGAAAATGGCATTTAAAAAGAAAAAAAAAGCGTGCGGTTCCCCCTCCCAAACAATACCAGACCCTTTAGGTCTGGTAGGAATGTTAAGAGGGGCCCCATTTAAAAAAAAAAAGAAAGAAAAGTGTGTGGGGTTCCCCCTCAAAGTCATACAAGGCCCTTAAGGTCTGGTAGGAATTTGAAAGAGGGGGGGACATGTGTGGTCCCCCCTAAAATTCCCAACCAGACCCTTGATCTGAGCCCACAAGACCTGGGGCGTTGGTTCCGGGGGTGTGGGCATGGGGCTTATTCACATCAGGGTACCCTTTTAATAAAGGGGCACCCAAATGTGCCCCCCATATGAATGAATAAGGGGTTTTGTACCCCTACCCATTCACCAGAGGGTTAAATAAAATTGTAAAAAAGAGGCCAGACTTTTGAAAAAATCCTTTATTTGAAAAAAAGTATTTTTTTTTTTTAAATGGATCAACCAATGTAATCCAGCATCATTCATGATGTTCAGCATTGTCCACGATGACTTGACGAAAGAAAAAATTAAAACAATAAAAAATAAATAGAAATAATTTTTAAAAACCCGACGAGTGCCGTCCCGTCCGCTCGCAACTAACGCCCGCGGCAGAATGGCATTTTGACAGATGCCGGCAAAACATAAACAATTGGACAGAGCTAGCAGTGAGAGCTAGCTCCACCCAACTGTTTATAGTTGTAACAGATGAGCCAAATTGGGCAAAGTCATCATGACTTTGCCCAATCATGGCTCTCACAGTTATCTATGCCCTGATTGGGCAAAGTCTTGCACCTGACCTTGCAAAAAATGGGATTGTTTCGCTCCTGGAGATAGCAAACTCTAGCGATTACCCTTATGGCTGGTTTATCTACCATATCCGTAACCCTCAATTGGCAGAGACAAAAGCGTACAGTAACAGACAGCCCCAAGAGAGGGTGGTCCAAGGGTTAACTGAAGAATGGGACAACCGGTATATTGAAAAATAGAAAATTTATATTTTTATATTTATGACTTAAATTTTAATCTAAATGGTGTCACCAGATGGTATGTGTATAAAGATAAAGTGAACTTTTTCCTACATATAATCCCAATACCCCAAGCATACTTGTGTATATCTAATCCTGCTCATGCTCCTGTATCTGCAGGTGCACATCTCTTCTTCTGACATAGCCAACCAATCCACTATGAATGCGCCACTGTCATTCTAATGGGTGGTAGACAAACTTGCAGGAGTTTGTTTAATGTTGACATGCAAATATGCTGTGCATTGAATCAGTAGCACACAACCCAGGGTGACAATGCTCCCCTGCATAGCGTTTTACTGTGGAAACATTGTCACAGTATGGCAAAAGTCCATTAGAAGGCTCTTACTGATAGGATCACCAGGTATAATTACAGGCATTACTCTTAAAAATAGCCTTGACATATTAAATAGAAGATAAGCCAACAGGCTTTAATTTGATCAATGTTGGGTTTGCATAAACTGTAAGAATGGTTTTAGGGCAGTCCTGATTTACACAGCTGTCTTCATACTTCCTGCTTTGATTATAATAATAAGAAAGAAAATGTAAATATTAATATTAAAGTAGAAGTTTGACTTTTTCTTAATTGCAGCATTTTGTTGTTTCGGCTTTGTGGAGTGTCTGAGCCTTGGAAACAAGCTAGCTAACTGGGTTGCTCCAGCTGTTATCAGACACATATTATAGACATAACGGCAATGTCTAGCTGAAAGAACATCCAGATACCATATCATTTATTGATCAGCACATTGTGAGAGTGTCATTCATGCTTCAGCATACAAACTATCAGCATAAACAGCATACCGCAGCTGGGGGCAAAAACGTGAAAAGCAGAGAAGTTTCTATTAAATAAAAAAAATCAACTGGCTGTTTTCATCTATTTTGAGATCTTGCATAATTTTTTCAATACTTTTTCAATTATTTTGTATGAAAACATTTCCTTTTGTATGTATTACTTCTTGTAAAAATAATAATATGCTTCAGTAAAATCAATTCCATAACATTTAACATTTTTCTAAAGTCGTTAAAAAGAAAACAGGACATAGGTAAAGCATTTCCAGACTGAGAAAGGAGACAATTACCAAATTACCTTATATGATGCAATGATATGATCCCCCAACTTTGCAACCGCTATGATAAAGTGATAAAAAAACTGTAAACTGTTTATAAAAAGCTAGCGGAGATACGGTGGGTGCATGTTTTGGTGTGCGGGCAAGATGGATGCTTAAACACAGAGCTCTGCTAAATATTGAGGAACTAAATCCACTGTACAACACCATACACTAGAAAATGGGATTCCTCAACCCAGCCAAAAGAAAGAATCCTAGACATGTTCTGATTACAGAAGCCTGTGGTCTACCAGCACAGAAGAGGTATTTGACCCATCCTCTTCACAAGGCAATGAAAATGTCTCACTTCCATCCTTACAAACAAGCTATACACACTGGCCAATATTGCACTTATCACCATAGACATGCCAGTGGCTATAACAGACCTCAGAACCAACCTAAAAGCTATTTCAGAAAAAATTGATGTTGCAGTTTCAGCAGGCAAAAAGGAGATCAAGCCATATCTTCTCTACAATAAACCACATCCTTTCATAACTTTCAAATGATAGCATTTAACGGAGACATAGAGGACTAGGACAATCAAGAAAGGAGACATATTATCAGGGTGAGGGGTCTTCCTGAATTATTTATCAAAGATTAACTAAATTGGCTATTCAGTCCATACTCAACAATTGATTATTTATTACAATGACCGGCTTAATCTCCTTAAAATGTGACCACACTCTCCGTCCAATGTGTACCGCTGAGGCCCCCCTTAGAGATGTGGTGTGCTTCCTACTGAGCTTCCCTTTCAAGGTAGAAATTTTAAACAGAGCAAAAGAAAAATGAGAAAAAGCCTTTGAGGGCTCTGGGATCACACTCTTCCAAGGTCTATACATTATCACTTGCAGAATAGGAGAGCAATAACCAGCAGATGGAGCCTTCCTTTTGACCTAACCACAACAACATCTGGTTGAACCTTCCACCTATTGACCCCTAACAACCTACCTAGCTACTGCAGCAATCGCCATATCCCATCAGTAGGACTGCCAAACTGTTAGAAGAATGTATCTATGTCCAGCAAGCAACCTGAGACAGCTTCACCTTAATGTTCACTACACAAGCCTCCTCCTAAGAAGAGTAAGTCACCAGACCAGTTTGATCATATTAGCCCTAAGAGCCCAATTGGTCTCCATGTGTTCTAACAAACAAGAACTGAGTCTACATTTGAAGATGAGCATGTGGTTGTGATGATCAATTATGTCAACCAGCATACCTGGCCAATTTGTTTACGTTCAGCTGCTGGCTTGGTAATCCCTCGGCTGGCAGTGAATGGGACAGGAATGTTGCATAGTAGCATTGGTTGATAGGACCCCATTGTCCTAGCAACTGCTCTCCCACTTGGAAAGACAGCATTGATGTTTTGCTGTCATTTGCAGTGAGAGGATTGGTGGGGAGGGCTGGCGTGTGACATGTACTTCAAGAAACATTTTTCAGGTAGCATGAGTCTGGTATGGTTCAGTATGGACAGGATTTACACTCTCTCCCCTACCTCGTTCATGGCCAGCCAGAACGCATGCTTGGATTGGGGTCGAAACAATGCTTTTTTAAAATTTGTTTGCTTTTGGGAGTATCCCATAAAATCCATACCAGACCCAAAGGGTCCGGATATGCATTTTGGGTGGAGTGCAATGCTTTGTTTGTCTGATTTTGCATAGGGTCACCCTTAAAATCCAAACAAACACCCCCAACAAGTATACAGGTTTGGTATAGATATTGAGGTGATATTGAGGTGAAACAGCTATTGAATGGACAATTGTGGCATGTACAGTATGTACAGTATTTACTGGATGTGTGTTGTATGCCACAGCTCATGTGCTATTTACCAAGGGCAAAGTAAAAGGTCCTCTTACAAGTTTACCCCTCAGCATTTCTAACTCAGCTTACTTACCTCTGCATTGCTCTGCAGTCTTAACCCTGCGTAAGCTCAGTTTTGAATAGTGCTGGAGATTACACAGGGCTTATGTTGTCACCCCCTGCCCAATGTGACAGTGCTCTGGCCTGGCTATTGAACCCTAGGCCCGAACACTGTATCAATGGAGGAGGTCAAATGCTCACCCATATGTGGAAACATTGGGTATTTTGCAGGAGCTTCAATGGAGAAGCAGAGCAATAGGAGAGTGGGGGAAGGGTAAGTACAGTATAAATGGGTCAGGAGTTGAGCTTCAAAGACAATCTCTCACTTGTGACAGAGTGACAGTGACAGAGTGTCTTTAATGTGTATGTCAAACAAAAATGTATAATATTTAGTTTAGAGTAGGGAAGGTTCGGAACCCCTGTCAGGTTTAACTTCTCTTCGGTGCTCCATTAGAAATATTTTTTGTTACTTACTTTAATGGTGACAGCAGTTGATCCAGACAGGAAGTAAAGGGAAAACAACTATAACAGGCACACAGGCAGCAAAAAAAAATCTAATAGGAGTTTTAGCATTCTCCTACTGTACAAGACATTAACTAAGCCACATCAATAATTATTATTACATCTTCAAATGAAGCTTTGCATATGCCACAACTGCTTACTTGCATGGGTGCTTAAAGATGCCCCTGGAATCTTGCAATGCCCATTCTTTGTTTGTATAAATTGATACATTTATTGCTTTTTCATTGCACAGTCTCTTTCTCCTACAGGGTAAATTGGTTCATTTAAACTAAAAACTAGAAATTAATATTGCAGACATTAATTACTGATGTCAAGTTTTGTAAATTCAAAACCATTGTTACACTGGAAAACTGAATAAAAAATCTGCCATATTATCCTTGAATACAATCATAAATTGAGTCAACAGATGGCAAATTTATATTTATTTGAATGATTGACATGTATTCTGTAATCTGACTTCTAATGAGATGTAGAGCCAAACCTAGAAATTATTCTGGTATTTAAATAGATTGTGCCATAAACATTGGCAGGGCTGAAATGGAAGTAATGCTAAGGAAATTGGTTTGAAAACCAGGTGAATTGGTGAACCTGTAACTATTAAGTACCTTGCAACTACGACAATTCTATGAAAGCTTTGGGCAGCACAACTTACAGTTTTAGAAGTCATATTGTTCAATATTGGATGGAAAATATATATGAATTGCTTAAAATAGTAATTGTGGTTTATATTATTATTATTATCTGTGTTAAATACACACTTGGTATAAACAAAGGAATAATGTTTTGAAGAACTAAAAGTTCCAGTGTTAGGGTAACTATATTTACTTGCAAGTCACTATAGGAAAACATAGCCAGGAAACAACATATATGGTAAACAAATTTGCAGGTCCTGGGACTTACTGAAGGGACATACGCTAACTACATGGTATGATGAACTTTGTTTTGCAACTTTAGTTTTGCAAATTACAAATAAACTTAGCCTGTTTATGTAATTGCAAAATGAAAAAAAAAAACACACAAGCGCCCACACCCGCAGCTGAAAAAGAGTGCACAGTGATACACTCCCGAGGCATCTCCCACTGGTCACGGTTAACCATGGAGGGCTTGCAGCCTGCTGGCTGAGGCTTTTAAGAATCATCCGTGTTTTCGTATAACTTTTGAACTACATGTCTGCTAATCTCATGTGCTTGTGAGTATCGTCTTAGCTGATTTTACTGATTGATTAAACTCTTTTACACGATGGACGCGCTCCTTTTGTTTTTTGTTTATGTAATTACTGAATGGAAGGAGAGCAGGTAGAGTGTTTTGCATAATTCCCACTTCCCTTAGACCTTTCCACATTTTATCATGTTACAGTAGTGCTAAACCTTCAACTATTATTTAATGTTTCCCTCTACATCAAGGAAATAGCAGTTCTTTCAGTGTTTTTTTATTTTCTTAATTTTGCTCTGAAACAAATGGTTTACATTTTTGTAGTTGACTGCCTCTGTGTTTGTGCCACCTTTTTGCGTAGACAGAGTAGTCCTGGGAACATGCACATAGGGGTTTCTCCAGAAAGACCCAGGAAAGCAAGGAGCAACCCTATAGGCATAACTGTATACAGGAGCACTTTCTATATATATATAATTTTGCAGAAACAAGTGTTTTAATGGTAGGATGACACAGTAATTAGGCAAGTATGTCAATTATGCTATTGCAATTTACTTAGAAGTTGATTGGTTTAACATCACTTTAAAGCACAACTAATGTCACAAAAATAGATATACAGCCAGATGCTATATTGTACTAACTACCTCCAGTTTCACCCTCTTACCTCCATTTTCCTGTTACAGCAGTTGTGCTTGAGTGGGTGAATACATATGCCTGTGCCACTCAACTGCACCAGGATTAAATCCAGTGCTTTTAAAAATCAGCTCACGGTAACAAAGCTCTTAATCTCTTCCTCTACAGTACAAATCTGTGAGAAATGTGGCTTCCAGCATAGATCACTAAAATGTAAGACAGGAAGTACAATTTTTTAAAGAGAAAAGGGTATTTTAAACTGTATTCCCACTTTTGCAATCACATTTAGGAAAACCCCTCCATATGTTCATTATGTGTTCCTATTCACACAGCATAAGACAGGAAGTACTATTTTTTTTTAAAGAGAAAGGGTTATTTTAAGCTGTATTCCCACTTTTGCAATCAAATTTAGGAAAACCCCTACATATGTTCATTATGTGTTCCTATTCACACAGCATACTGAAAAATAAAATTCTGACCTTTTAGATGTTTTGTTAAATCGGGCAAGATTGCTGATTACGGGTTTTTCTGAGCCCTTTCACAGTGGTCTGTCCTAATGGAAAGTCTTGGGACTGAAATTTGAGGATTGTATTTATCTGAAAAGCTTCATTAACATACAAGGTACTAGCCACCTCTGAATGGATGAAACCCCTCACTCATCACTTAAGATCATTCTTAAGATAATTTTTCAACTTTTTTTTATTCTTTTCACTTTTTTTTTTATTCTGCTTAGTACCTCAGAGGTACCGAGCAGTAGAGCTGAGCCGAAAGCCGCTCTGTGGCATATGCACTCACTGCCGTTAGGGGCAAATAGCAGCAGGCGAGCTGGCCGAGCTTTGGCCCAGCCGATCCAGATGTTGGATCAGGTGGGTCGAAGTCCTTCTGCACTTCGGCTCAGCCGAACATGCTGAGCATGTTCGGCTGACTGAAGACAGCCGTTGTACGGCTGATTTTAGCCGATGTTTGGCTGAAATCAGCCGTACAAGACTGAAGTGAATAGCCCAACAGTGTTTGGCCCACTTCACTTCAGCTCGCTTATTCACTTGGCTGCCTTAGGCAGCTTTGTGAATAACCCCCTTAATGATCACATACAAGCTAAGTAAAGCCTATGGATGAACAGTGCCACCTTCAGGTTGCAGTATCCATCTGCAATGCTATATATTTACTTCTGTAATTACATTACAGTATTTACAAAAGATCAAAATTATTTTTATTTTTGTTTATCTGTCAGCTTAAAACAGGGTACCAATCAAAAGCCTATTATGTCTTTAAAAATGTATAAACATTATTTATTTAGGTATGCAAATAAGTCATCTAATTATTGTTGAGTTAACTGACTCATGTGGACACGGTTAAATTTAACCAAGGCATATAGGCATTAATGACCTGTGAGCACAAACGGGCTAATGTTGTTTAGTATATCTAACTGCTGCTGGTGATTTTACATGTGCATCACAATTCATATAGGAATAAAACTGCATCAAGTGTATACTAATATCAATAAAAGTGACTGTTAGAAAATCAGTCTAGGTAAATGAGATACAATGAACATTGTGCTTAGGGAATCAGAGTGTGTATACACCAATATATTTAGTGTGTTTATGGCTAGCATATGTACATGACTCTTACATGTATGGTTTTAAACAGGATAAAGGTAAACACCCATATATACTGTACATTGCTTTTGTTGCACTGACAGTATAACGTATAGATTTTTTTTGACCTGCTGCTTTTCTTAGTGAGCTAAAGCAGCAGATTATTTTCTTATTTTCAAGCAAAATGTTGACACAAGCTTTCCTTTGTGCACTTTGTTCAAGCAGAAGACACAAGATCAGCATTATTTTGATTTTCAAAACATGCGGCAAAATAAAACTGCACTGTACGTTGAACATCAGTTCAGTGTAAGATTTGCCTGATAAACTTCAGCCCTTAAATCATATGCAGCGGCAGACCTGTAGATCTACAGCTTTGTTTACTAAGTGTTTTCTAAGATGTCTGCAGCTGCAAATGAACTGACCATAACGTATGGATAGTTGCTCTATCTGCATTTAGAGACTAAATTGTAAGGCCACATTCACACTATACAGTACTCTACATTACGGGGCCTACTATATTTTATTTTAAACTATTTCACAATTCTTTTCCCTAAATCATTGCTTTTGTATTTTTGACCAAATGACACGATGTTCTAGATGCTATGCACATATAGCATTATGTGAATAGCTGACAGGTTCTCTTTAGATGTTGAGAAAACAGCACATTTAATGAATGTGCAAACTACTGAAAAGCTCTAGCAATATGAGCTCAGAGTATAATTCTAATCCTAAGATATTCTAAGTTGAACATTTAATGAAATCAGTCATAAAGCAGTCCTGTTCCATCAGATCACACATATGCTTTGAAAAGCTACAGTAAAGAATAGACATGCCTCATACATCTCTGCATGGAAGCTTTTCCCTATATACATCTTTGAAAACAAAAGAACCTTAATGATGCAATAGTACCAATGTGCAAAAAAGTTGCCTTTCTTTTAGAGAAAAATATTTCCATGTGTACCATAATTATCATTAATGAGAGAAAAAAATGTTTAAATCCTAATAAATCAAGCTGAATTGACTGACCATGCATCCAAATTGCTGCATTATTTACAGCGGAATTACTCCATAGATTAACTGCAAATTGGTCTCTAAATTAAATTTAGGAATTCATTTTTCATAGCGTCTCTGTTATGACAGATGAAAAAGTCTCTCTGATATAAATGGCAGGAATGAACTACAGTTTTATTATTCCACCTTACGATAAAACTAAACTATCTCTGTTCACAGTGGTATTAGCTCAATTTAGTTTGGCAAGCATAGTAAACACTATAATAAATTGGGCTACACTGTATCACATTTTCTGCTTTATTCTGTAAAACTGGGAAGCAATTTTTTTTTAAATTCTTCATCCTTGGAATTTTGGATAAACTGGAAAACTTTAAATGAGTGAGATGTATAATTGTATTGCCTTAACAAAAGTATGTGAAATTTAAGAGAGAGAATAGAATAGGGGGAATTTATCAAATCTGGAGCAGACAAAATCTGGAATAGTCACCCATGTGAACCAATCAGCTTCTCTGTTTAGTTTGTTCAGTTAAGCTTTGAAAACGAAAGAGAGAAGACCATTGGTTACTATGGGAACTGCTCCATAATCTGTCTGCTCCTGTTTTAATAAATTCCCCTCAATGTGTTTTTACTGGAAAACATTAAAGTTATTAGTTAAAGTTAAACTATATCATGCAATGTAGGGTAATACACAGTTTTTGCAGCCTAAATCCTCCCATCCACCCTCACATTAAGGATACATTACTGAAGCATTCATGATAAATTGTCTTTTCTTTTTTATTGTGACTCACATGTTAAAAGTAATTTTGACATATCATTTGATGATATATATACGGTATATTCAGTGGTGCATTAGGACTACCTTGAACTCTTACCCATGAGTTTATGGAAACCATGCATAATAAAATAAAGTAACTAAAAATGTAATGTGTTAAATTACCTGAAATGTAAATTTAAAATTAACCCAAATGTGCTTACAATTGACACAACTTACTTAATGGGTGCTTAAAATTTATATTAACCAATAGCAGGTGGTGTATGCAGATAACATCAGTTTGTCTACTTCATCAATTATTCACTTTCCTGCTTTGAAAATTACTGGAGGGCCAGATATGGGGTGAGGTAAACTACTCCCGTTGTTCCCCAGAAATTTTATTTAAGTAATACTGTTCACCCATTACTACACAGATCCCATCCCTATATTTGACTCCAACCTGTGTGGTGTTCTAATCCTTTTACTTTATCTCTACCAAAAATAAGGTCTGAAAAGTAAACAAAGTGAGATTACTTTCTGACTTAAAGCCCATTTTCACCTTTGTAAGTGATTAGCATTTATTGGGGTAATGTGGAGGTGCAGTGATGATGTATATGTGTGTACATTTTCATGACTCACATTGCTGGCTTTCTTAATTTTAAAGGACTACAAATTGAAATTTTTCTACGCAGGAAACTTAGTCCGACCTTAGTGTCGGACACTAAAGCAGCTGACCCCCTCCCTGTAAGTCATTGTAACAACATCACTGCAAACCAGCTCTGCCTTCCCATGTAATAATACACTGACCAGGGTGGTTGCCACTATGAATACTAATGAATAAGGGGAGAAAGATGGCCATTTCAAAAGGAGCTGAAGGAGGAGATGAAGAGTAATGTTTCTGTGTTTATATACAGCAACTGTATATACTGTATATAAACACCCAACTCAGCACTGCAGACCTACAATACTCCAAAAAATATAATGCAATGTGCAATATCATCAGTGGCGGAACTACCGCCAGTGCAGGCGGTGCCAGGGCACCGGGGCCTGAGGCTGTGGGGGGGGGCCCAGTGGGGTCCGGTCCTGGGCACCCCCCACAGCCTCAGTGCTGCAATATATGGCAGTGCACGGTCCTGGTGTTCGAACACACCGGGGCCCCGCACTGCCGACGGGCTTCACAGTGAGGGGGCGGGTCCTGTGATTCACCTCCCCTCCCGGCCGCGTACATAGTAACAGGCGGCGGGAGGGGAGGTGAGTCACAGGAGGAGGCGTGTGTGTGTCACAAGCCCCGCCCCCTGCAGTGCACACATAGAAACTCCCTGGCTGGGTAAGTCGAGCGCCGTGTGCGTGGGGGGTGGTTATGACTTCTGGTCCTGTCACTCCTCGCTTGTGGAACTCCCCATATGGTAAACAGAAAAGGAAGGAAAAGAGGCTCCAATAGTGTAAAACCGTTATACTAAAATGTGCTTTATTTGTATTAAAAATACACTCACAAGAAGCTAAAACAATCCAGCATTCACAAAGTGTTCCAGCCTGTAAAATGTATTGTGCCAGAAGGAACCTTAAAGTGCGGTCTCAATATCACCCGATAACTGCTGCGTCACTTCCGATACATCACTTCTGTTCACACCGCTGACGTCACTTTCAGTTCCCATTTGACCAACGCCCCAATGTTTTGTCTATTCCAATTTTGTCAAGGGGGATGCATATGCCTGCTTCATGTACACTCTGTACACATTGCTTGCATATGTTTTTTTTTTTAAACCAACACAAAGGTAGAAATGGGCTTTAAGCACAGGTTTTTTGAATCCCATTAAAAGCTTCCTGATTGGTTTTCCTTGATGCCTAAATGTACAGTAAAGTAAAGTACTGACAAGATAGGCAAAATAAGCAGGTTTGCAAATATTACATTTCTCTTTTACTCTTTTGAGAACTATACTGAGATCATCAAAGGTCCTGACATTTCAAATTTCAATTTATTTTCTACTACTGTCCTCTGCATACATCTGCAGCAGGCACTGGGTTGTCTGTCTATTGAGTTATACCAAAGAAACCCTCCTGCAATCATTTTATGTCAACGCACTAAATAAAAATGGTTGAATAATCCGTTTTTTTTATTTTCTTGAATATTTGAATGTAGATTTGTCTGACCTGCAGAGAATCACAGAAGTTGGGAATCCAGGTAACCTTGATTAATGACTTGCATGATTCTATGCAGACTGGACAAATCTACATCCACATATTCAGGAGAATCAAAAAGTGTGCAATTTGCAGATTCAACAGTTCTGATTATCACACCAAGTTGTTCATTGCCACATGTTAATCTAACTCACATGTGATTGCATGAATCAGTTGAGGTAATGCAGAGTTAGGCTGACATGCTTCCTAACACTACAATAAGGAATGTGTACTATATAAAGGCATGTGTTGTACATTCCTATAAATCACCATTACATTCATGACAATGTATTCAGTAAGCAGAGCTCTGATTTTTGCTGGGCTACCCTAATCACCCTGCAAGTTGATCAGGGGCATGACCGAGCAGCAGACATTGATAGAATTGATTACTTTCTTGCAGGGTGACCCAACTGTAATATTCTTCTTTTTATTATTATTATTATTATTATTCAAGTTTTATATAGCTCCAAACGTATGTGCAGCACTTTGCAGTATGAAGGGAGACAGTACAGTTACAATACAATTCAAGACAAGATGATTATGAGGACCTTGCTACTGTGAGCTTACAATCTAATAAAAAGTTTATGGCTGTGTAGACAAGAGGTAATGGAGATTGTAAAAGTTCTAAGGCTTCTCCAAAGAGAAAGATTTTCCAGGATCACACAAAGGTGGACAGAGTAGGAGATCCTGATAGATTGGGGTATGGAATGCCAGAGGATAAGGGAGGTGTTTGGAGAAGTCCTGGAGGCAAGAATGGGGGGGAGTAATGAGAGCAGGGGGTCTTGGGAGGAGCAAAGAAGATAGTTTGAATGGTGTGAGCTTGGTGATGTAGATCATGGAAGAGTTGTGGATGGCTTTGTATGTTGTTCCTATTTGTTTGCAATACATTCTTATTAAACTGTTTCTTGCTTTACAGTGTGAGAAGAAGAGGAGACAAGAGATGTCTTCAAAATTTCAAAGAGTTGCAATGAATTTGGGGAGTTAAAAATGGGGATTGGTGAGGGCTTTTAGGACATCATCAGCAAAAGTGTAAGTGTAAAGTGTAAGCTTATGGTAATAGTCCATCATGTCTAGTTTTTTATGTACACATAGGGGGTCTATTCACAAAGCTGCCGAAGGATCTGGCCGATCCTTCGGTTCAGTAGAACCGAAGGGGTGCTGTAAGGAGCCCGCCGTGATCTTACGGCTGGCTCCGGCCACTTTCAGAGAGATCAGCGTCCCTGGTTAACTGCTAACCAGGGACACTGATCTCCAAACAGCAGTGAGAAGCCTGCCGGAGGTTCGGCTCAGCCGATCCAGATGTTGGATTGGCTGAGTCGAACTCCTTCTGCACTTCGGGTCGGCCGAACATGCAGAGCATGTTTGGCCGACCCAAAGCCACTCGAAGCAAGCCGATGTACGGCTGATTTCAGCCGATGTACGGCTGAAATCAGCCGTACCAGCCTGAAGTGAATAGCCGAACAGTGTTCGGCTCACTTCACTTCAGATCGGTCATTCACTCGGCTGCCCTCGGCAGCTTGGTGAATAGACCCCATAGTCTTTGATTAAGCGGGCCAAAAGTTCAGTTTCCAGGACAAACAAGATGGGCACTATATTTGAAAAATGCAGCAGGAGTCGCATAGAGAGCCAGGACCCAGTTAATAAGGCATTTTCCAAATCCCTATCACATAAAGATGTAAAAGGTATTGGCACACAAAGAAATGAAATGCTTTCCTGCAGGACTGGGAGATAGCTACACTTGCCTACATTGAAAAGATGTACAATTCTTCAGATGTTGTCACTTGCTTGTCTGCGAGGGTCAAAGCCAACCTGGTCTTTGCCGATAAGGTTAGTGTGTCCCTGATTCAGTCAAGTGGCTAAAATCTTGGCTAAAAGTGTGATATCTAAAAGGGTGGTTCTATTAGATGGTGAAGGATGTTTTTTTAATTTGTCTTGGCATAAGGCCTATGCACGTTTGAATTGTTTGATTCATGATTCTCTCATTTTATCACATTTTGGCACCCTTTGGATGAAGTGGCCTCTCAGGACCTCATGGTACAGTTTAAGTTATGTAGGAAGTATCCCTTTAAAGCCTGTTGGGCTGGGGAAAATACATCCAGGTAGTTAAGTAAAAATTCCTGTAATGATTAATTAATCATTAAGATGAAATCAGAGAGTTTTAAGTGCAAATAGGACAGTCACAAAAACCATGTCAGGGTTGGACCAGGGGGTAATGGATATTAAAGGGATGGAGGTATGGTGTGTGAAGATGTGATCTATGTGAGAAAAGGTGTTATATAAGATGAAGCAGTGAATTATATTACTACCGCTGCTAAATGTTAAAGCTCTCCCTCCCCTGTTGACGTTCTAACAACCTATGAGTCATCCTGCCTGACTCAATCAGCTGTCAGCCAGGGATACCCTTCAGGTCTGGTATGGGTTTTAGGGACCTCACACAAAAAAGACATGGGGTCTCCTCCAAAGTTCATATCATATCTAAAGGGTCTTGAGGGGGACCCAAGCAAAAAAAAAAAAAGAAGTGGAGTCCCCCTCAAAATTTCCTAATAGCAGGCTATCTGCCCACAGTCTGCTGTCATTCACAAGGGAGGAGAACCTAGCCTGTCACAGTTTCCAATCAAGCCCTGCCCACTCTTAGCTAGATGTAAACAAAGGAGTGCATATACCAGGTGACATTACTAAACAGAAATAGATATGCCTATTTTTAGTCAATTACATCACCAGCTGTACCCCACTGCTTTGTTTACATTCAGCTGCAAGGGCCAGAGCTGGCTTGTGGATGGTGCCCGGTTTGGATGTGTCTGTTGGTCAAAGGGTTTTTTCTTTCATCAGTTGTGGGCGTCATGTGTAATGAGGATCTGCATTGATGGAGGACTTGGTTAACAATAGATGTGCAGCATAGCACAATTTTTAGAATCTTTTAATTTTAATTAAAATACATTAATAATAAAATGATTTATTTTAATTAAAAAGTGTCTGTGTTTACACATTTTTTGTGAATAAGTACGGGTATTATGTACTACTTACTCAATCATGTACAGGGGGGATGAGCAGATTGGAGAATGGATGTTTACAGGCTGGTACAAGCTGTAGAGCTACCCTGTTATCTTGTCTTCTAAAGCCCTCCCCCTCTTCTAAAAAAAATTATAAAAAGGATCACATTTTCAGCAGCAGCAGTTACATCCTACGGCCCTGAGGTGGTTAAAACTGAACTCAAGGCAAACATCTAAATACACAGATAAAATACATATATGGGAGCTGTTTTACTTCCCAGTGTATTTGCATTTCTGCCCATCTTGTCATTATTTAAACAGCCCTGTCAGAGCATAGATGGCAAGATGGTGACGTGACTGTTCTAAACTGCAGTTAGAACCCAACTATAGCCACATAAAAGAAAAGATAGTCCTGGCTGCATTGCTCATCTCCAATCCACAGCTGTCACTCACAGTGCCTCTTCTTTGCCACAAGATACCCTCATTATCACCTAACCCAGATGACTATTGACTATGCTAAGGTTGCGAGTACACAGTGTCATAGCTCCATCCACTAAACACAGCACCCTTTGCAGCCACCTAGAACAAGCTATTGGCTGGTAACTCCTTCAAGGTCCAGGCATATGAGGCACACCCAAAGAACACAACAGAGTAAAGCAGCCCATACACCTTGCGATCAACAGACAAAACTTTTCGTCTGATTATTGAAGTCGTATGATTTTCCTACGGCGGCCCCATCCTGCCACGATTATCGCAAGGTTGAATCAGCAGTAATTAAAAGAAAGTACCTGGATGAATTGCGGTAATCGACCGCACATATTTTCGTCTGCGCATGAGCAGTGTAAATCTTACGAATTTTGACGTACGGAAACGCCACTAACTTTGCGGAAATAGTATGATCGACCGAAGTTTTCTAACCTGCTGGTTAGTCAAAAGTCGATCAATTGTACAATATTTGCGGTTGTACACTGCCCATCAACCTTACGAATATCGGATGAAAATCGTATATGAAAATCGGCCGATATTCGTAAGGTGTATGGGCATCTTTAGGCTCCAAAACATGTTTAGGTTCTTTTGTTTTATAGTATTAAACAAACGGGGGGTGTTGTTTAAACAGTTATAATCAAACTTAGATACAGAATGATCATTAAAGATAATTAGTTTTCTTCCATTAGCTTTAGAGGAGATATTTTTATGTGAAATGGCTTGTAAGTTAAATCTTCTTACAACGGTGGAAAAAAGTTAGTATGTTGGTCAGTTTACGCTTGACTTTTCAATTAAAATGTCAGGTTAAAAGTTAAGCTTTGTTTTACTAATTTGTAAAACATTCAACACTCTAAAAGAACAAAAGAACAAAGCAAATTAAACTAAGTGTAGGAGTAATGAAGAGATTGTAAAAATGTTTGTTTTTTGCTGATTTTTTAAAATCCTGCTTTCATTGTTAACTCTGTATATATACATGCAAAATGTGGACAAATTTGATAGTACTCTCATGGAAACAATGCCTAATTCCTTTGAAGAAGAACTTTTTATTAACTTTTGCAGTGAGGCTTGTTTTGGTCTAGCAAGGAAAATTAAAAAGTTATACTCACCCGGTCCTCTAAGCAGGCTTGCTCTTATATGAGTCCTCCCGGCCTTGCTAGCCCCTGCTGCAGCAATCTAAAGTTCCTAAGCCATCGGGTTCAATACACAGTGTATATGACATGAGGATTCTGAGTGACATTCCATTGCTAGAGCATGGGAGGAGACAGACAGGAGGGTGTGCTGTCACAGCTGGCCAGTTTGGAGGATCTGGTGGGTATAACTTTGTTATTTTCCTCCCTAGATATTACAAGGAATTGTCTTTTGTACCTGCATGGCTTTTGTATGTCATAGACTAAAGCATAACAAGTGTGAATAAAGATAAATGATTGCTTATTTTATGTTGTACAAATATATTCTAAAATGACCTGGACAGATTTGTTGATACCCCTAGAAAGGTTTATACATAATTGGATCATAGTGATATTTCAAACTTACTGTTTTCTGTACTTAGTATGACTTATGTCTTCAATCTTGTAATCAGTCAGCTTATTCAATATAAAGAAAAGTGCTCACTCTGCTGTTTGGTATTATCATGTGCACCACAGTAAAGATGGACCAGAGAAAGCAAAGCAGATAGTTACCAGAGCAGATAAAAAAATAAAGGCCAGAATCTCACATGTAGAGGATATAAGACCTTCAAGCTTATCCATCTGCAGAATAATCAGCTCGTCCTCCCCAGGGTTCAATACAGAGGATATCGTCCCAAATGTAAATCAATGGAGGCAAAAACTGATCAGAATGTGAGATCACAGAGCCCCTAAAAGGCCTGGTAGGAATGGAGAGGGGATCAAATGCTGTTTTTTTTTAAAAACATTAATTCAATTCAGTCTTTTATTCAAAAATATTCATCCGAATGTCCGTAATCAAACCAATATCCTAATGGACCTGAAATGAAACCAATTTTTTGATGTCTAACAAGTTAGTCTATTTGGATCAGTTTGGGGGATGGGCAGAGGTCTACCACATGGTCAAAAAGGATGCCAGAATTGTGGAAAAGTGTCTCACTAGCAAATTTATATCTAGATTTAGATTCCAAGGGACCTTCTCCTCACATAGACACACTGACCTTGAAAACATATAAATTAAACTATTGTTGTAAGTCACACAAATGTTAGACCTTAAGGTAAAACTTGACACTTCCTACAGGCCCCAAATCTCTGGCATGGTTGAATGGATAAACCAAATATTAAAAAAGTATCTTGCAAAAATAACAGCATGTCTTTTGGGAATAGGGGTTGAATGCCTTCCCGCGGCACTGACCAATATGGAAATCACCCCTTTAGCCAAGCAAGATTTATCTGCTAATGAGGTAATTTTTGGTAGGAGGCCTTTTCAGAGAAGTGGGCACTACAGGAGGATGAAGACCTACAAATCAATTGTGTTATCAAATCAATCAAGGCAAAGCCCTCCCAGCCATACCCTATATCTGATCCACAGATGCACAGACTCTAGATTGGAGATTGGGTTATGGTAAAAAAAAAACTACAATCCCAAGCAACACAAGGAAACCAAGCACTGAGCTCCTTGTGTACAGTGCTCTTACATGTCAACCAGTGTATTAATGTGACCCTAAACATGTGTCACTTTGCCTTACTGGGTCCTAGCCCAGATAAAGGTCTCTGGTGCATACTGCTAATTCTGTGATTATGAATCATTTTGTATGTTCTTTTTTAATCTGGGTACCCTGAGATGTACTTATTCCCTAATAATGACACAGCTAAGCTTCTTCCTTTCCAGTTAAGACAGGATATGGACATCCTCACTTATTTGGACTCACATTATGCCACTTATGGCTAAGTCATAATTTTTCAAATACACAAATGCAGAATTTACCCTATGTTATTACCTGATCATTTGTATTACATGTATTTGTATTTTTATTTGTAATGCCTATTATTGATGTGGAATGTAATCATTGTATTCCTTGTTACCTACTATTCATTTACCATTTTTATTAAGCAACTTCAAGATATGTTTATGTCTTTTACTGTAACACTTTTAGTGACACTACATAAAATATTCCAGAGGTTTCAGATTCTGTTTCTATTCCAATATCATAGTGCAGAATTGTTATTCAACGTCAAAGTGCATGGTAGCTATAAATAATGGAGGAATTCATGCACTGTTGGTATCTTTAGTGTGAGCAGATCAGCTAAAGGCATTTTTCTTTATTCTATTAAAGTGCAGAAGACTAGTACAATAGCGCTGTCAGACTACAAACACAGATGCTTGTAGTAGAAAGCCTCCATGATCACTTAGACACTTTTTTGGGAGTACAAACTTAGCTGAACTTTGCACATGAGTTTAGTATGCTTCAAAAGGTGTGTCTAACTTGCACTCCTTCACAAAATACATATGACAGCTACCGATGCTCTTTGATGATTAAAGTCAGCAGTATGTGTTTTAAAGTCTGCAAGAATAGGTTATCACTTATCAGACAATACTTTCAACTTCCTGACATTCAGTATGTAAGTAGAATAAGAAATACATCTTTTTTTTGTTTCAAGATATACATTCCAATTTAAAGGAACCTTAAGCATACGGTAATTTTCAAAGTATCATCAAGGTAGAAAAACATTTGGTTTGCATACTGAAAAAAAATAAGTTAAATATAATAAATGAAATTGTGTGCGGTATATGTTTATTGCTTTATTGCACACATTATCTCACATTCACTTATACATTATAAAAAGGCAATTATGTGCAAACGTATTCTTCCAGTAAAACCTACAATGGTGGCAGAACAGGATTTAAAATGTTGTGGCCAATAGTAAAGAGTAAAGTATACATGACTGTCCCCACAAGTAATAATACTAAAGATCTTCATATTAAAGAGGAACTCCAGGAATTACAAAACTAACCCTTTCAGTGGGAACACTCCACACTGCAAGGGTTAAGTGCCCATTTCGGTCTAGAGGTTCATATAAGAAAATATACTCACCTGATCATCTGTGCAGTCTGGCTTCTAGACTGGTCCTGCAGCAGCTTCTTCCCTGGGGTCCAGTGGTCTAAGGACTGTTAATATCATCAAATCTAATGCAGGTCCACTAACTTGCATCATATGTGAGGATGCCGAGGAACATAACACAGTCGGACCAGAGGGGGAAAGAGGTGAGCACTGACTGTCATGGGACAAATAGGTGAGTATATCTTTATTTGTGCCCCTAGACCAAAATGATCACTTAACCCTTGCAGTGCTTGGGTAGCCCCGCTGCAGGGTAAAGTTTATAAAATCCCAGAGTTCTTCTTTAAGGCATAAAATGAATAATACATTTTAAAAAGTAAACACAAATATTTATCAGTATCTGATTTTCATTTTTAGAAGCACTGTTTGATGGATTTCGCATGTGATGTTGCTTTTCTTTACACAGATTCAGATGCATCAAAATCATGAATTAAAAGTATCCCGTTTCCAGTATCTCAAACCCAGTGGGTTGATTTAATAAAGAAGCAGGCACAGTTCACTTAGCAAAGTAAATAAACTAAATCAGCGATCACTTTAAATACTCAATTATGTGCAAGGGATATTCAATAACAAAAATCCTACTTATGATTGGATGATTAAAGTGATTGCAACTTCACCTCATTTATTTCGTTCATTGAACACTGACTTTGCACACTGAACAAGCTCTTGTTACTTAGTAAATCAACCTAAGTGTGTTATTATAAAAGATTGATGTAGCTCATGTATACAAAGTTCCTTTATAGTTTTTTCTTACATTGTCAAAGTTATTTAAGGTTATTAAACCAGATTCAACAAACATTTTCCATACTAAAGTCACTGTTGAATGAGGGAAATAATGGGTTAGAGCAATATAATTACTGTGTCCAAAAAAAACCTGTTAAAACATAGAAAAAAGATAAAAGGACTCTGTATTTCCATACATTTGATAGCCAAGAGAAAGTTGACAGATGAAGAGAACAGTGGTGTGTCTAATCCGTGACATCACTGGCTCAAATACTATATAAAATATTATTAGGGATGCACCTAAATTTCGGCCGCCAAAACATATGGGCCATAAATGTGAGAAATTGCCATATTTCGGCCGAAATTGTTGTGCATCCCTCATTTCTCTCCTACCCACTGGGCACTGCTCTGTGTCCCCTCTGACACAGTCCAGCATCCAGTGGGGAGGAGAGAAACTGTCACAGGGGGCCCAGTGGTGTGAGGAAGGAAAGCGTTGTGAGTGCCCATCATGTCACAAGAGGCCAAGCTCTATTCTAGCACCACCCCGCTCAGCCTCCTATGACATATCAGGAGAGCAGCTGTGTGGGGGTGGAGACAGCTGTCAGCTGTCACAGGAGGCCAGGCCGGTGGTGCGGAGGAAGAGTTAGCTGACAGAAGACCAAACTCTCCTCCCCACACCGCTCACTCAGCCTCCTGTGACAGCGAGTCAGGATGGAGAGTGTATACAAGCACTCAGCGATCACTGACTTGAGGACATAGCATGTTTACTCTGTCCCCAATTATGATTGAATGGGAGGTGTTCATTCATGATTATGGACATGGTAAACATACTATCTCCACATGTTATAAATGAACAGGAACACTCAGTATTAGACATGTGCACCAGCAAAACATTTGTTTAGTTTAGTTTGATTTTGATTCAGATTTTGCATTATTTTGTTTTTCGGATTCGGGTCCGAAATTAAATTCGTTTCAGAATTCGGATTCGGATGAAATTCGTTAGCGGTAGTCCGGTCGAAATTTCATTTTTTTGGACAAAATTTCGTTTTTTAGCAGTTGTCCGGTCGAAATTTTGTTTATGGACGAAATTTCGTTGCAGCAAAATGACATTAGGAAAAAAAAATCGAAATGTTTTTTTTTTTTTAGTTTGCAGAAGATGAAAAAACAAAAGCGTGAGATTCCCCCCAATTCATACCAGACCCTTTAGGTCTGGTTTTTTTAAATCCCTAACAGTCCTACCAGACCCTTGACCCGAGCACTGGCCTGGCAGGGCAGGAAAGGGGGGGGGGATGATCGAGCACCCCCCTCCCTGCACCTTACCAGGCCACGTGCCCTCGGCATTGGGAGGGTGTCCCCATACCGACGGGGACAAGGGCCTTTTCCCCACAACCCTGACCCGGTGGTTGTGGGGGTCTGTGGGCAGGGGGGATTATTTGCATTGGGGTACCCCTTTAAATAAGGGGGCACCCAGATGTCGCCCCCCTTGTGAATGTCGCCCCCCTTGTGAATGCTGCCCCCCTGTCAAATGCTACATAGCATTCGGAAACTCCTGAGTGCTATTCGTGAGTTTCCGAATGCTATTCAGGTCTGTGAGCTGAGGTGTCATCTGAAAAGACTTTCCTTTTTGAGAAAGTCATTGAACGAAACGCGTCAAAGGAAGACCTGCCTTCATCTCTCATAGCTGAGTGCTGCTAACGGTCAAAAGCTTGATTTGTTCGTTGTTTCCGTAAGTGCATTTGAGTCTTTTTATGAAATAAATATCTTTGTTACTGCACTTAGAGAGCCTCCTCTTTGTCTTCTCCATTTTTCCCTGTGGGATACCATCAGGTGAATGCCGCCATCTCCGGCGGTGAGAGATCAGATAACCGGAGTAGAAGGAGAGAACCACACCGGGTTTCTTGATAAGGAGACATCAGAAGGGGTTGGAATATTAGAACCTAAAGACTTTTTAAACCAACAGACCCATTTGGAGAATTTTCAGTGAATATTTTGAGGACTATCGGACAGATTGATCAAATATCACTGAGAGAAGGAAAGTACCCTTTCTAATCCTGTTTGCAGGATATGTATGAAATGATATATGTCCCTTGAAATGCCGGTTTCTTTGTTGCTATTACTTTAGAGTTTTTATTCACCTGCACGGTTTATAAGGAGGATTGGGGGACCACTAACCTCAAAGAGCCTCTTTCTTTTTTAGTTTGTTCCCAGCATAAGCTATTATCACGGTTGTAACAGGTTTTTATTGAGTTGTTACATTATACCGCAAATCAGAGGTTCACATGTTTGAGATGTACACACCAAACCAGTGATGTGGATCACTGGCTCGAACTGAGTTGTACACACCAAACCAGTGATGTCTATCACTGGCACGAACTGAGAAGGTTTCAGTGTTGAATTTTTATCATATTTATGTCTTGTACCTTCTATTTTCACATATATTTTTTCTTATTTCTATCAATATTTTGTTACATTAATACGCAGATAGATTGTTCCCAAACTCCTTGGTGTGTTGTTGGTTCACATAGACCGAGCGCAACATATTTGCTTTACAATCTTAAAAGCATTATGACACCTCGGCTTACAGACCTGAATAGCATTCGGAAACTCATGAATAGTATTCGGGAGTTCCCGAATGCTATGTAGCATTTGACAACTGAGAGTGTCAAACGTCACGTCTCGCTCCGCCCATCTGTTTATTTTCGGACTGAATGTCATTTTTGTGGAGAGTTTTCATCGGTTTTGGATGGGGGTCGTGCGTTGGGACTTTTTTTGTTTCGCAGGGGTCCTGATTGATGCTGGATTACATCGGTGGAGCCATTTTTTTTTTATTATTATTAAAGGAATAGTAAAAAATTGACTGTTTGTTTTTTTTTCAATTAAAGGATTTTATCAAAAGTCTGGACATTTTACTAACTATTTGATTTAACCATTAGTGACCGATGCAAATGTTTTCATCTTCTGAAAACTAAAAAAAAAAAAAAATTCCTAATGTCATTTTGCTGCATTGTCCATAAACGAAATTTCGACCGGACTACCGCTAACAAATCTCGGGAATTCGGATTAGTTTCGTCCGAATTTCGTTGCAGAACAAAACAAATCGCACGTGTCTACTCAGTATAGAGGCTTCCTGTTCATTTATAACAGGTGCTGCAGAAAAAGAGACTGTGTCCTCAATCTCTTTTTCTATTTTAAAAGTGAATTATCAGGGATCTGTTTAGACCCATAATAGTTCCTCCAAAGCCTCCAACACTAAAGTAAAAAAATAAAAATATTGAATAAAAAATAAATAAAAATGAAAAAAAATTTTAAAATGGAAAAGATTAGAAAAACAATCAGTTTCAGTTTGGTTTTGGCCTGACATCTTGTTTATTTTTGGTTTTGTTTAGTATTTGAACATTTCATTTTGGTGCACCTCTAAATATTATACATAATTTGATGAAAATTAACCCTCAAATTTAGATTTTTTTTTATAACATCTGAGCTGAAAAAAATGAATGTGCCTAGCAAGTAGATTTGTTGAGCCAAGCTCTTGTTAAGATTATTGGTAGCATTTACCTGAATCCAATGTTATGTTTATCCCATATTTGGTTTTCTCTATGTAATTTTGTTTATTTTCACACATAAAAATGCGCCGAAAGATTATTTACTTTAAGTTAAACCAAATGTTTCAAAGTGGATGTTTCAAGATATTTCAAAGGAAAGGTTCTAAAATCATGAATACAACTACATAATAACAGTTTTATACATGTGGTCTATCTTTATCAATTCACACTACAGCAATGCGGTAACACACGCAACAATACTTTTGTTTGTGTATTTCTGCAATGTTATTTGTGTTGGGGTGCCATTCATTTTCATTTAATTTGAATGGCAAACCAACACACTAAGCGAATGCACCTGCATTGTAGTGCATCAGAATAGCAATGAATAGTAGTGTTCTATGGTGTGTTAGAGTGCAACTGCAGTCCATTTATTTGAATGGCTGCCTTAACACAGCTCACCTTAACATGCAATATAATGCACCTAAAAGAAGTAAATGGACTGAGTGTTCATTTACTTCTTTTAGGTGCATTATATTGCATGCTAATGTGAGTTGTGTTAAGGTGCCTGCTTGAATGTGCCTGCTTTAATTAACATGGATTAGGAAGATTGATTATTTGATAGATGCACAATGAGTGTGATGGATAATTAGCTGGTCAGAATCCTCAGATGCATGATACCTTAAAGTAGACCTTTACCCCAAAAACATAGATACATGCAACTCTGCATGTTAAAGACTAAACATTTACATTCATATGTAAAACATAATAATTTCCTTTAAACTTACATTTTATATTTTGAACTTTTGCTATTTCTGAGGCACTGGTGACATAGCTGCCCCTGGAAAGGGTATGTGACCGGTGCCTTCAAGGGACCACTTATAGGTAAACTGTGAGATCTATGTAGAAAAAAAGAAGAAGAATGAGTGGGCTTTTTTTAAAGATCTTGCAAGGTTCATTTTTTTTCTACACAGATTAGATTCTAAGGAGATTTAGAAGGAGGAGAAAAGGAGCATTAGCATGTGTGAAAACAGAAACCAAAGAGAGAAGAAAATATACTTGAATGAACACAAAGCAAAAAACTGTGGCACTCAGGTAAAGTGAGAGCTAAAGAAAACAGTCAATTGTTAATGTATGCTACAAAAACACTAAATAATAAACATTCACATACAACAGCAAGAATATTAAAATAATAATAACAAATGGTGGAGGTAGACATAGGTGCCAATTTACATGGTGTCAGGGTACCATGCGCAGCTGTCTGTAGCAATCTCAGCCCTCCGCCGGGTTCCAGCATCACATGCAGCTCCGTCAGAGTTCGGGTGATGTCACAAACGGAAACGTCACCGGACTCCTCCTTCTTCCTCTACTTAAGCCACCGAAACCACTTGCCTGGCGTTCCTGCTAGGAGCCCGACGCCAGGTAAGTACCTCTGTGTCAGCACAACCGCCACCACTATATTGGGCCGGACAGAGCCCCTCTTCACTGACTATCCAAGCCACCCCACAGCCCTGCTCTCTGCCAAGCCTCTCCTGCAGCATCTCCACATTGGAAACCTGCATTTCCAATCACCGCCACCAGGTGGCAGCAGTGCTCCTTTGACTCACCAACTGCAAGTATCATCATACTAAATACAGCTGCTTCCATTTGAACTGTGTCTTTCCAACATGCCAAATTCAGCTGCTTCCAATGTGAACTGTTTCTTTCTAACCTACTTACACTCAGCTGCTTCCATTTGAACTGTGTCTTCCCAACATACTAAATGCAGCTGCTTCCAATTGAACTGTGTCTCCCTACCATATTAAATCAGTCACTCCCAAGGAACTTTTTGAGGAAAACCTTATAGCCTTATTATCCGGAGCTGAGATCCACACCAACCCTAATAGCCGCACGTGAGTGTTAGTGTCCCCTCATATGGAAATTTGCTTGGGCTAAGGGCACAAATCCATGCTGTGCTAAAAGTGCGCCAAAGTAGCCAAACACAAACAATTTCCCTGTGCTTAAAAGCATGTGTACTAAGCTCTTTTGTGCAAGGACCGGAACTGCTTCCGTAGAGTCATGACACGGTGATGCTTCATAATGGAGTTTCTGTTTCAAGTGTCCCTGTCTGCTGAACACTCATTCCATTTATTTCACATAACAGGAATTGACAAACAGGAAATGATGTCAACAACCGACATCACTTCCTCAATACATCAACATAACAGGAAATTATGAAACACATGGCCAACGCCATCTTTAATCTCCCGTTAACACTGGAGCGAACTTTATCCAACATTGCTCAGTGAGCAATGCCCAATAAAGATTATAGTATGGTTCTCATGAATGCGTGCCTATTTGCAGGGACAATGCCATACCATTTCCAGCGCGTTGATCAGACGCATCAGAAATACGAATGCATGTTCCTTTCATAAAGGCAGATATGTATACAGCGTTCTCAAAACAAATACATCCACGCCAAGCCAATAAATCCGCACATCGCGCAGGGGCCCTAGCCGGCGTCATACACCAGTAAAGAAAACACTGCTCCGCCACGCACATCCACAGGAAGATATCTACTCCAAATGTTTACCCCCCAGTGCTGATTCAATCTGGATCACGTTACAATCGAGCATGACGCAGTAAACCTGACACTGAGAGACATGATGACAATATTACAATATACTAAAAACACATCCTAATAACATTTCCACAACACCCCATGCAGGTACCCACGCAGGAAGACCAAATTAATATGACCACACTGGATAGGGTTATAGACACACAGTTTATTTGTACACAGCAAACAAACACCACAACCCCACCAACACCCACAAGCTAACAGAAGCAAGAGAAACAACAAACTAAGTAGAACCAAATACACACCCAGGGAATACGAGCCAGGTGGACCCGGGGAGCCGAGCAAGACCAGGGGAGCTAAGGGACAAGGGGATCAGGGTACAGGCAACAGGATACAGCAAGTGGGAACAGGGCTCAGAACTGCAAACAGGTATCAGGGCAGAGCTACAGGATACTGGGGCTCAGGATTCAGGACCCAGAAACAAGCAAGGGTGACAGGATACTGAGCCACAGTCCTGACTGCAGGGAGGGATTATATACCCTCCCAGGAAGCACCAGCTGGTGGATAATTGCTGGCAGCTGAGAGACACCTGCAGGCGAGCACTGGAACCGCAGGTTCCAGCACCACCCAGTGGTTGTCTGATACCTGACAGTTCCTGGCTGCCTGAAGACACCTGCAGGCGAGCACTGGAACCGCAGGTTCCAGCACCACCCAGTGGTTGTCTGATACCTGACAGTTCCTGGCTGCCTGAAGACACCTGCAGGCGAGCACTGGAACCGCAGGTTCCAGCACCACCCAGTGGTTGTCTGATACCTGACAGTTCCTGGCTGCCTGAAGACACCTGCAGGCGAGCACTGGAACCGCAGGTTCCAGCACCACCCAGTGGTTGTCTGATACCTGACAGTTCCTGGCTGCCTGAAGACACCTGCAGGCGAGCGCAGGAACTGCAGGTACTGGCTCCAGTACCACCTGGAGGTGCTCTGGACCCTGACAGTGACTGTCAGATTCAGCGATACAATCAGCATACATATCCATGTTCCAACAGCGATATAGAGATTTGTATTAGCTCTCTGATGCCCCCAATCCCAATACTATCTTCAAACTCCATCCTCGATCCATGGACTCTTGAGGTGATTCTACTCCACACCTCATTTCTCCTTCCAATCTTGATTTCTTAGTTAAAATTTGCCTGTTGTCTCCCTGTCAAAATGTGGACCTAATACAAGTGCAAAGCCACTTTATCCAAATAGTTGCTGTAGCTATTAAGGCTTACCGTGTGCTGTGTTTAAGTGAGGGGCAAAGGAGCTAAGTACACTTGTGTAACACTAGAACCTTCATTGGCCTTGCTACACTCACATGCTTTAGCACAGAGAACGATCAGGAACATATACTGTGTGGAAGCTATTTTAGTGTGAGAAATTCTAAGCATCCTTCCAGGGACTATTAGCTGTGCACTGCAACTTTAGGCATTTTATTCGCCACTTTCTGTTTTAGCAAATTCTGCAATAAAGCTGAAGAAAAGACATTTGAGGCCCAGAATCTTTGAGGCCCAGAGATTTGAGGCCCAAAATCTCAAAAAGTAATGTAAGTGAGACTGGTGACAAAGTGTAAGGCCTAACTGACTAAAGGCACTGCCAGAGAGGTTCATAGAAAGGTTCCATTCTGCCACACTAGCAGAGGCTCATCTTCTAGCATATCCTATAGTATTTTGCATAATTTGAGTTACTTGTTAAGGGGTCATCAATTTTGACAAAATCACCCCTAGTTTGCAGAAAATAATCTCTAAACCTGCAGGTAAACTCTTGCAAGCATACTTTTATCCATGTACAGTGAACAGACTTTTCTGAAATCCAGTCCTTTTGTTGTTAAGTGCTTAAAGAAGGTATTTTGCTTATCTTTGCCTCAGAAGGATGGCTTTTCAGGTTGATCCTTCATGAAGACCACTTCTGATAAGTTTCCTTATAGATGGCTGTAGATGGGTGTACTAGGGTCCCAGTGTTCACCTTACTGTAAGACCTATGTCAGATCCCTTTTTCTAAGTTGGGCAGGATATGACCCCAATCTGTGGCCACTGGCAATTACCACTTTCATCTCTTCCCCCGCACAGATTAACATGCGTGAAGTAAGAAAGCTTCCATAGTGTACACAGTATATATAGGGGAAAAATGACTAAAAGATCTGCTTACATAAAATGTGAATACAATCACAATAAAATCAACAAAAAGCTCCATGCTGTGGCAGCCTAAGTAGAGACTCTTTCTCTCTGTTTCCTCCATGCCTCCGCCCATCACAGCATTCCATTGAACATCCCTATGTACATTATGTCAGATGACGACTTGGTCATGGTCATGGAGGCAAGAATGCCATACACAGTACATATATTCTTTAGCAACCATGGTAACATAACAACACTAAAAGTGTTAAGTGGGTAACACTCATTGAGTGGCAACAGTAAAATTAAAGATGTAAACCGATAAATGTATTACTACATGGTGTATAGCGGAATCTATAATCATACATAATATATCAAATATGATGTTCCCGTATCTGCGACCAATAAAAACCTTAAGCTATAATGAACCTATAAGATCTACAGTATTAAGTCATATATCTCATGACTGCATCTACAAAGTTCATATCTTCCCTCATATATTATATCTCACAAGTGTGTTTGTATTGTCTGCATCTGTAGTATTGTATCCCTACATCAAGGAGGAAAATACAATTATATATCCATTACCAATACGATGGTGCATCCTGACTGCAAAAAACAACACCCTGTGCATAGCTACTGCGGGACCAATGTATATATAACTAATGATTCCTGTAGATGAGCATCATTAATACTGTATAGATCAAAAAGTGACTCACAAACATTAACCAAAATGTTCCTCTCCCATGCCTATAACCTGGCTCTGAATGATGAACTACTCAACACCCCAAGTGACTGTCAGGGTACCGTGCGCGGGTGTCCCGATACCGCATGCAGGTAGTCACGCAGGATGACCAAATTAGTATGACCACACCAGATAAGGTTATAGGCACACAGTTTATTATATACACCAAAATATAACGAATAACCCCACCAACAACCACAAGTAACCACAAACAAGTAATAATAACTAAATGAAAACACAAGTACATACAAAAGGTACAAGGCAAGTAAACCCGGGGAGCATGGCAAGACCAGGGGAGCTGGGCCACACATGGGGAGCTAAGGGACAAAGGGTCAGGGTACAGGCAGGTAACAGGATACTGCAAACGGGTACCGGGTATCAGGGCTCAGGACACAGGACTCAGTCAGGGAAAAGGCGACAGGATACTGGGGCTTGGCTTCAGGAACTGGCAACAAGGAAGAGGGACAGGATACTGAGCCCCAGTCATGACGGCAGGGAGGGATTAAATACCTTCCCAGGAAGCATCAGAGATTGGTTGATTGCTGGCAGCTGGGGGACACCCGCAGGTGAGCACCGGAGTTGCAGGTTCCAGCACCACCCAGTGGTGGTCTGGTACCTGACAGTTCCTGGCTGCTGGAGACACCCGCAGGCGAGCACAGGAACTGCAGGAACTGGCTCCAGCGTGACCTGGAGATGCTCTGGATCCTGACACATACAGCTTATACTAAAAAAATGGGAGTGGTGCAGCAAACCTTAACAAGAGAGGAGAGGGAGCTCCAGCCAAAATCTAATGAGACAAAACAGTGGTGAATACACTGCCATAGAATAGTATATCAATATTAAATTTATTAATAAAAATATAGCACTAGCAAACATTTATGGCAAGTCATAAGCAGCAAGCATCAGAACATGTCATAAAGGAATCCCTCGACTGGGTGAAACTGCTCTGGCCAGAGGCAGAAAACGGCTCATCAGGCACAGGATGGAAAAAGCCCTGCAAACATCCACAGTGGGAGAGTGGTGATGGCAGATATGATATCACAAGGTTGGAACTTGTTTTGAGGAAGATGTGTATTTATTAAGAGAGATATGTTTATTTGACTTTAGTAACTACAGTAATGATGTCAGTTTCACATGAGGAGGAGCATGGAAAGGAGGTTCTATTTCTTCCTACAGGCCCAATTTTTTTTATAATATAATTGTACTGCATACATTTTATGTAATATAATTTTCACTTTAAAAAGCTGCTTCCGAAAACACATAGATGCAAATAGCTGTCTATTTTACAAATTTAGTATTGCACTATTCTGTTTTGCCTAAAGTTATCTTTTATTAGGAACTTAATAAATACGCAATAACTAGTTACAAAAATTACATGTTATTCCCTTCACAATTGATATTAGATACTTAGCTCAATTGATGATCAATATAGATTTTAACGTGTACATCAATATTTTTTAAGCTATGTACAGAGAAGGGAAGAGTTGGGACCTTTGTCAAGATTTATTGTTCTCAATGTCTCTAATGGGAGGATTCATCCTCTCTGTCAGTATTGAAGATTGTTGTCTCCAGTGCAAAAAACTGATATGAAATCCAAAATGTAAGCAATGTCAAAGGAACAGGAGGTGAGTACAAATCTTTCAATAGGCAAAACTGTTCTGGGTACAACTGTCTGAGTGTGGACATCAACTTAACTTTGAGATTTCCCCTAATTTTCTGCTGTTTCTCTGGAACAGGAAGTAAGTGTGCAGTAGCTGAGGAAAGAGTCGGGAAGTGATGCCATCTATACAGAAGTGCCAAATGCTCTTCACAGTTTAGCATTCAACCAGATAGGGCCAATTTACTGCAGAGACCTGCAAACATTTACTGTCCTGTAAATCATTATGCGTCAAAATATCCATAGTGTTTACATATTAGGACTGGAGATACTGATTTCTACCCTGCTGCCTCACAACTCCCCAACTATCTCCTGTGCCTTTGCAATCTTGCTTCAGAGCAAGTCATGAAGGGTTGTCATCAACCATATCTACCCCCTAATGTGAAAGCCTTACAGATGTACTTTCTTGCCAGTGCCTGCCAAACATCAAACTGGTGATTAATATCTAAGCTACACAGAGCTTTCATAACTAGATAAATTGCTTTATTATCATAATTAATATGATCTTTTTACCAGTTTTCCAACAAAGAGTCCTCTACTAGTAGCTTAATAAAATTATATTATTACCCTGCCATTGCTGATCAAGAAATACCAGATGTTGTTTTGTACATTTCTGTTTTCTGTTAAACATTTGTCCTGCATACATTTAAACCTTCTTGTTGTCAACATGTATTTTGGCTGAATATAATAAATTATTTCTTCTCTGGTGTTGCAGATAAACTCAAATGCAAAATAGTTCTAGACTATGAGTTTAAGAAAAAAAAGGGGCAATATTACTAATGTGCTATTGTCTTAATAAAGAAACAACATACTTTTTTTACTCCACTTTTTTTTCTTTTGTGAAAGCATTTCCTGCCTTAATTACACTGTTCTAATCCACTGCCTGCATTGCAAAACACCGACAATTTTCTGAGGCTCACTTGTCTACTTAAATTAAAATATAGCAACTTTAAACTAAAGTTTACTATGGTTGTTCTGCATAATATACCACCTTTATTGCTATTTAATTACTTATGAAAAGGTCTTTCTGCTATAAAGTTAAATAGTTTAATTCCATATGTATTGAATTACAACTGCATCCATTTTTTAGCTTTAAATAGATTTGGAAAGGGTTAGAACTTGTGTCACAGTTTTATTGCTGTCCGAAAAGGGTCATTTCCCTTGATTATTTAATCTTTGACACCAGGACAAGAAATTAGAGTAATGGTTGTCTCCGGGACACAAAAGGCACATACATCAAAAAAGCCTCTAACCTTTTCCCATACCACTCAAAATTCTCCACTGGAGAGATATCCCATCACCCCTCTCTGATATCTGAGCGTCTCAAACTCTATATCCCTAGGTTGGTTCACCTAGACAGTGGGCTGTATTTCACACAGGGAGGTGAGAAACAAATAAATATTTGGCTCTCATATCCCATACACAGAGGAGTGGGTCTCCCCCATGTCCCCTCTTGGTTGATGGGGAAAAGGCATTTTACCATTCCTTGCAGCCACCTTGGAGCATATAGGTATCCCTCCTGTACTTCTCTCTAAAATGACTGCCCTACTGCTTGGTTTAGGATCACTGGAATATTCTATTCTGAACCTATTCTAATACAAAATGGCACGCACCAGGGTTGCCCCTATGTAACATCTTGTGGTGGGCATTATAAATAATGTTTAATTCAGGGTCTCACTGTTAACCAGGAAGAATACATGTGATCTCTTACACAATGGGGTTGATTTACTAACCTTATAAACACACCACGAACATGTATACACCTCTGTAGTGTGTTCCCTCCCAGCATGATCTATGGGTGGAATCTAAACACCTTTGTAGTGTGTACACACCCAGCAGGTGTGTTGTGCAAAGCACTGCATGAATTTCAAGGTGATGTTGTGTAAATTAGCTCTATGTTGTGTTGCTTGCGTTGATGAATGCAGGAATGTAAATGCATGAGCTAACCATTTTTGTCTAAACTGTGAAGCAGCATTATATATGCATCATGTGCATGATTTTTCCATATATGGCATTAGTGGAAATATGCTTTTAGAGACTTTTTGGTTGACAAATACGTTTTGCTGTGTGAAAATCACACTCACCTGGTGCGTGCGTGTGTTTAGGTTAGTAAATCACCCCCTATGTCTCCAACCCAAGGAGTGCCATGCTTTTTTGCATGAATTTTACTCATTTGGACTGCTCAGTAATTTTAAAGTAAATACACATAAAACCGAAGCTCTGAAAGTCTCTATGGAAGAGTGTGAGATTGTCTACCTTTGGGACTCTCCCTTTTTCCTGGCAATGTGCTGCATTTAAATATCTGGGAGTTTTCTTGCTGACCAATTTGGAACAACTTTTTTGACCTTAATTATAAACCTTTGTGGTCTGTCACCTCCCTGAAACTTAAAGAGAGGTCATCAAAATCCCATTCTTGGTTTCTTGGATTCCCATAGCACATAATTGACGAGTGTTCTTTAGGAATATACTCATTCCACATTCAATTCACATTCCATATTCCATGTGGTGGTATTCCACAGTGTTCCAGGGAATGTCTTTATAAGATCTCACTTTCTGGAACCTCAACATATCAGATTTATATAGCAGCCTTCAACATTCATATCTAAAAAAGATACAGACATCTTCCAAGTGTGCCCTTCAAGCCTATATCCAGTAATATATACAGTGTGAGAAGAAAGAAAAGGTCACTGTTTGGGTATTTCACAAACCTGGATATCACAATTCATTTGTATAAAGTTAGTGAAATCCTCTCAGAATATTCAGATTTCCTTACTCATATAATTTACAAATGGGTAAACACACATTTCAATAGATGAATGTGTAGAGAAAGTATACTCATCCCGTGTATGGAGGACTATATGTTCACAGCACTTTTATCCCAGATTCAATGGATAGTAATGTCTCCATATGCAAAGGGAAATTCAGTTGTGTCAGAGGAACAAGGAGCCAACCTGAGCCGTTTCAGCAGCTGCATGCCAACTGCATTAGAGGTCCTACCTCTGAAAAGGAAAGTTCAGAACAGTGAATGTTTCTTTCTTCTTCTCTTATATTACTGGATATGGGCTTGAAGCACACACTTTGTAGATGTCCTTAACTTTTGTGGATATGAATGTTGAAGGCTTCTATATAAATCTGCCGTACTGAGGTGCGACATGTCTGCCATGCTCTGTTACAGAAAGTAAGATCTTATAAATACATTTACTTATTCATTTGTTTTTTGGTGACTTGATACAAGCAGAAGCTTTAGTAATGATGTATAGTATAAGAGTATTGGTGTTTTTTTTGCGTCTGAGAAACAGGGTTTGTGTGTTTTTTTATTATAACTTATATCTTGGCATTTCCAAACCACAGGTATGAATATATGTTTATTGAAAGCTTGGAGTCAAACACTATGACATTGTGGCTCTTTAACTAATTGGATATAGACCCATTAATATTTTTGCCTTCTGCTCCTCAGTGTGAAAATGTGAGGTTTTTATGCAGGCTAAATCATGCTGTTTGTCTCATTTTTGCAGCCTACTCCAGTGCACCGTTCCAATAAAGCATATTTGTGGAAACAGTCTCTTTGAAAGTGCGTGATCCCTTGATTATGAACTGCTGTTTTCTTCTCTGCAAAATTGCAGCCTATTAAAAAGGCTTAAAACTGCGTGGAAAAGCTATAATTTTTTGGGAAAAATTCAATGTAAGTTTTATTTACACATGCAGTCTGCATGTTCTCTCAAAAATTGAGTCTATTTAAAAAAAAGCAAATCTGTTAAAAAATTCTGTCTACAAAAAACAGTAATTTAATTTCTGGGTGAATATCTGCCTGCTCTCTCACTTTAAAATAGTATCCTATTAAACAAGATAACATACTGTGCAGCATCTTTTTACAATTTATTTTCCTTCTGTTTCAGGTAAAACAATATACTGTAATGCACTAATTTGTAGATAAATGTGCATCATAGCACATACTGCCAGCAAATCTCTACAACTTTTCCATCTTCAGTCTCATTATTTTATTTTCAGATGAATTTGGCTTATCAAAAAGGCTTAAAAAATCTGCCCAATTTTTTTGTTCAGTCTTTGAAAAAATAAACATATATTTTTGTAAAATTTCCAGATTAAATCTGCCGCCCCTCTCCCTCTGAAGTTGCATCCTAGCACAACAAAGGAATACATACTGTCAATTAAATTTGTACAATCTGTCTGTCTTCAGTCTCAAAAAAAGACAGTTATTTCTTTTTTCCAGATAAAATCTGCCTGCTCTGTCCTTTTTAAATAGTGGTCTATCAAAAAAGATTAAAAGCTGTGCAGCAAATCTGTTCAACATTTCTGTCTTTGGTCTCAGAAAGAAAACACTATTTTTTTATTTCCAGATGAAACATGCCTAGTATGGCCTATCAAAATTGTACAGCAAATCTGTCCCATTTTTCCCTAAATGTCTGAAAAATATTTCCTTTGTATTTTCCAATGAAATCTGCCTGCTCTCTCCATTTGAAATTGCATCCTAACAAAAAGAGTAGAACACACTGTCCAGGAAATCTGTACAATATTTCTGTTTTCTGTCTCAGAAACAAATACTTAATTTTTTCTATTTCCAGACAAAATCTGCTTGCTCTCTCCATTTGATGTAGCTGCCTAAAAAAAAGGATTGAATTATTTGCTACAAATCTGTACAATTTTTATGTCTTAGGTCTCAGAAAAAAACCACAATTTTATTATTTCCAGAGTAACTCTGTTGGGTGTCTCTATCTGAAAATGCATCCTAGTAAAAACAGTTGTACATGGTGTCTACCAGTTTATCATAGACAAAAATGAGTAATACATTACAGAAAATATATAAATGTTTCTATCTACCGTCTGTCTGTCAGTGTATCAAAAATATATTGTCAATTTTTTTTATTTTCAACCGCCTCTCCCCCTTAGACATTGCATCTAATCAAAAAAGGAGTACATACTGTACTGCAAATATGATGATGAAAACTGCCTGCTCTCTCAATCTAAAATAGTGCTGGATTAATTAATTAATTAAAAGGATTAAAAGCTGTGCTGCAAATCTGTACAATTTTTCTGACTTCAATCTCAAAAAATACAGTTCTTTTTCTATTTTCAAATGAAAACAGCCTGCTCTCTCTGAAATTGCATCCTAGCAAAAAATGGATTCATATTGTCCAGGGAATCTGTGCTATATTTTTGAAGTGTCAGATTAAATACACTGCATGTTTTCATTTCATGATAAAACATGCCTAGTCTTTCACTTTTCTTTTTCTCTTGCCATAATAAACTGTACATTTGTTCACAATATTTCTGCCTTCTGTCTTTGAAATATAATCCTCTAATTGTTATTTCTTGAAAAAATGATTAATCTTTCCCTCTTTCTTTGCTGCCCAGTGTCCAATCAAGCTGTTTACATGCTCTCCAGCCACTGTGATATATGATTGTCTTTGGTTTCTGAAATATAGCACCATTTTTTTTGCATGAGTGGTATTCTTTTCAAAATTAAATTTCATGACATTCAACAAGCACAGCGAAAATTGCCCCACAAAGTGCAAATTTGCTTGCAAAGTGAATAGCCTATTTGCCTTTAGGAAAATAAACCCCCATCATGTCTGCTCCTCCCACTACTCAATGTTAGCCTATTATTCCTAAACAAAAAAAATCTGTTTTGTGGAAAAAATACCTAATAAAACTTTTTTGAAAATCAATTATATTGGGTTGCTGCTGCTTAATGTAAGTCAAAGAGTAATGCAAAATTTAACAAAATTGTTACAGGTGCAATTTATGTAATGCCAGAATTCTTTGTTGGTGATGCTGTCCCAAAGAATCATAATGTTTTGTAAGACCATGTACAGCATGTACATCATCTGCCCAAGCATGTTTTTTAAATACATTTGTGTAGTTTCAATGTTGCCTGTTAGGCCACATAAAATAACCCTCTTACCAAACTGTTTATTTTTGAACTTTGGGGGACTGCAAAATGTGTTATATCAATTAAAATTCAGGTATTTACACTGCTTATATTTAAAAACAATACATTTAACTATGTTTTAATGAATATAGAGCTGTATTAATTTGTGTATTTTTATCTGCATGGAGATCAACTTTTAAACTTCACTTAGCTATTCTTATTTTGAAAAGATTATTTGAGCGCTGGGAAGAATTTTCATTTTGAGATAGCTTACTGTAACCTAGCCTGGCTCCAAACATTATTTGTATGCATAAACGAACATGCAACTCATTACAGATGTTTTAGTGTCAATAAAACAGTTTAAAAAAAAAATTCATTAATGTATAAGCAGTAAAACAAATAAATATTGTTTTCTACATACCTACATTGTAGGTCCCTAGTGTTTTGTTTGATAGCATTAGTCTGCCACCTGCCCTCTTGGGGTAGCTACCTGTTCAATCCATAAATAATTTACAAGCTAACACTATGTTTGTATTGACTGAGCCTCTTGACATAAAGTATTGATTTCTAAGCCTGCTAATGAGAGATTTATGCCAAGTAATCCTGCCAGTATTAGTTCTTTAAGGGTATTTTAGGATTTTCATATGAAATCACATTGACACTGCATAGTTTTGTCCACACTTCTAACTATTAACTCTGCACAATAATTTTTTGGTAAAAAATTTATAGGGGTGTAGCATGCTTGCACTAACACAGAACTCAAATTCCTTTTATTTTTTCAGTTTCCTGTAGAACGTAAAAAGCGATATAGGGGACAGAGCTGCAGTTTCTCATTACTCTGCATTATATGACCTTGATTTGCTGCTAATGATAAATCTTATATTTATACTCCATGCCAAACACATGAGGGTGATTGATTTTCTTGTAAATTAATATATTTGTATTGAAAAGGCTGAATTATGATTAATGATGTTGTACTTGCCACAACTGTACTGCAACAAAATAAAAAAATACACATGATCAAAAAATATGTGCTCTCAAATGAATAATTAGCAACCCAGATATAACAAATACGTATTTGAACCAGTCTGACTGAATAACAAACTTACAGACTGTTAGTTTTACAGACTTTTAAAAGTTTTGTCATTTTCCCTCATAGGGGCTGATTTAACAAAGTATAATTTTCATCTTAGATATTTTATATTGCCTAATAATTTTTAAGGGAGGATTCACATGTAACAATGTTTTGTTGGTAAAATGAAAGCACCGATAAAAGAGTTCCCTGTAAAGCATATAGTAAATACCTCTTCTGTTGTCCATGCTGCCAAATGCTGTTATATTGCAGAGAAATCACAGGCTTCTGAGAATGTCACTCTTCTTGGAGTGTCAATCTCTTGGTCCCCACTGTGCTCAGTATATCACTACTCTGTAGTTGGTGGGGTAAACCATAGGGATAGACCAGGGGTAGGCAACCTTGACACTCCAGCTGTTGTGGAACTACAAGTCCCATGAGACATTGCAAGGCTCTGACAGCCACAGACATAATTCCCAGAGGCAGATGCAGGCCATGGGGTATGTGATGCACATCTGGTGGACGTGCCCATTTGTGGCCAGATTCTGGACTAAGATGTACAGACTCCTCTACTCCATCTTCAATATATCATTACCAAAGGACCCCTGGCAAGCCCTCCTCCATGTTAAAATCCCATAGTTCACACGGCCCCAATGGCAACTGGCCAATTACATATTTTTAGCAGCTAAACAAACTATAGCTCATTCTTGGAAGAAACAAGCCATTCCATATCTTGAATTCCAACAACGTATACAAGGATTCTTTGTTAACAAACATCTCTCTAGCATACTATTGAACACGAGTCAGAGATTCCATACCATATGGGACCAATGGTCCTCCATTTTCCTACCCACCCTTGATCCGATAACGTGATCTCCCATTGCGCCACGGCCCCCGGGTGGTGGTTACCACCCTTTCAGTTCTCCACTCTTCCCTTTCTTCTCTTCAACTCTCATTACCCCATTCTGCTCCTCTTGCTCGTTGCTCCCCTCTTCACCCCGCCACCCCTGTAGACCAACCGTACCGGGACGTGCAGCCCCCCCCAACAGCCAAAACTTCTCCATCCAGCCCCTCCCCCTGTCACGGCAGAGAGCCGTGAGGATCGAGAGGCGAGCGAACCCGGTATGTGTTCGCTCACCTCCCGATCTACTGAGCCAACCTGTGACAGTCTCATTGTCGCAGGTCGGCTAGAACTATGAGGTGAGTGAAAAGCACTCACCTCATAATTCTCCTTTAAATGCCGCCTAATGTACAGGTGACACGTTGCTCCCTTACACAGCTGTTATTATGCGATATTTGTATATCTTACATTTCCCAAAAAAATCTAATAAAACATATTGAAGAGAAATAGCCAATAGGAATCTAGCTATGCATTCCTATGGTGATTTCTTTTTTTTCCCCTTCTGACAGCAGCCAACGGCTCCGATGTCAGAAGAAAAAAAAAGAAAAAAAAACGAGCAGGGAAAGGTTTACTCTCCGATCGAGCAGAGTGAACCTTTCTGGGAGAAAGTGTTTCTCTCCTGGACGGCCGGGAGCCTATTAGACTTCCAGAGCATCCGGGGGAGGAATGACAGATGGTGTTCCTGGTTACCGGGTAACCAGGAACGCCATCTGTCATTACACACTGGGAACACGGAGAGGCCGCTCTCAGTGTGTAATGACTGCGTCCCTGTTTAGCTGGTAACCAGGGATGCTGATCTCTATTGCAAGTGGCCCGAAGCCAGCCGTGAGATGACGGCTGGCTCCGTCCAGCTTTCAGAAGCAGGCTGTTGGCCGGCCATTCGGCCAGCTTCGGCTTTCAGCGCAGCTCAGTCGAGCCGAGGCATATGCCTTTGGCTCGACTGAGCCGCTCGGCCAACTTCGGGAGCTGTACGGGCTACAGGGCACAGCCCGTACAGCAGCCCTTCGGTTCTACTGAACCGAGGGGGTCCTGGGGCCGAAGCTAGCCGAAGGATCAGCTGAAGCTGTGGCTAAATCCTTTGGCAGCTTAGTGAATAGACCCCATAGTTTCCATAACGAAAAAAAAAGACAAAACAATCCCTTGAAAAAAGGGGGGTATCCCTGCAGGGAGCCGTGAGTGACAGTCACAGCTCTCTGCAGGGATAAATCGAGAAGTGAGTGAGCGAAGGTATGTGTTCGCTCACTTCCAGATCTACTGAGCCGACCTGTGACAGTTTCATTGTCACAGGTCGGCTCAGATTATGATTATGATTATAATTCTCCTTCAAACTTACAAGCAGATCTGAATGCACTGTGTGATTGGGCATCTATTTGGCAAATTAGGTTTAATGTTTATGGATGTAAAGTTCTGCACTTGGGGACTAAAACATGCATGCGTCATACACTCTAGGGGTAATATGTTTGGGGGAGTTAATGATGGAGAAATATTTGGGTGTTCTGGTAGATCATAAACTCAATAATAGCATGCAATGTCAAGCAGCAGTTTCTAAAGCAAGCAAAATACTTTCTTGTATTAAAAGGGGTCTAGACTCCAGAGAGAGAGACACAATCTTGTCCCTGTACAAAGCATTAGTAAGACCTCATCTAGAATATGCAGTTTAGTTTTGGACACCAGTTCACAAAAACTATGTTGTGGAACTGGAGACAGTGCAGAGAAGGGCAACTAAACTGATAAGAGATATGGAGGAGCTCAGCTATGAGGAAATATTAACTGACCTGAATTTGTTTATAGTATAGTTGGACAGATGGCGGTCTACATAGCCTTGGGCATGAGCCGCAGTCGTAAAGCGGTGTTGGTTGCCTTCAGGGTCGGATATGCGCAACACAGCTGGGTATGCCAGGATAAACTTAATACGTTTATGCACCAGGGTCTGACAGACCTCATGGAAGGAGCGGCGTTGCTTAGACAGCTCAGCGGAATAATCCGCAAAGAGCAGTAATTTATGACCGTCCACTATCAACTGGCGCTGCCTCCTGTAGGTTTGCAGGATGTGGTGTTTATCTGAGTAGTCAAGGTATCTGACAATGATCGGCCTGGGTCTTTCCTGGTCTTTGGGGGGGCCTATTCTGTGTGCCCTTTCCACTGCACATGTGGATGTGAGGCCCATAGCTTGTGGTAATGTAGAGGAACAGTAACGCTGGAGATCAGTAGGCGGAATATATTCTGGGATCCCTATGATCCTAATATTATTTCTAAGCGATCTGTTTTTAAGGTCGTCAATCTTTTCCTGTAGACATTGTAACGTTTTTCTATCCTCTGTGAGGGATCTGGCTGTACCTGAGGCCTGATCCTCCATATCACTGACACGTGACTCCAGGGTCTGCATCCTAGATGCATGTGCCTCCAGGGCCGCCGTTATAGGCCCCATGTGTAGTTTCAGAGTGTCCACAATGATGGAGCTGATATCTACTCTTAGATGTGAGGCAACAGTGGCTGCCAGTTGTTGGTAATCCAGGGTGGCATGGGGAGATGCACCAGCAGACTCACCTAGCGGTGTGACGTCATCGGCGTCTGTGTCTTCCATGGCCGCGGCCTCGTGCTGTGGGGCCGCCGGGCTGGAGGGAGCAGCGATGTTGCGGCGGACCGGCTGCGATCGAGCCACAAACTTGTCCATGGCCAGTGGGACACGTCAGACGATTGGAGCGCTCGATATGGTTCGGTTCAGGTGCGGGAGTTGCAATCTGGATGTGGCGGGGACGGAGCTCCTGTATTCACCGTCTAATCCATCCGGCGCCGGAACCGGAAGTCTTTGCACCCATGTTATAATCCACATTTTAGGCCTGTAAATTACTTAAAACCCCCAAACATTATATATTGTCTGAAAGCCAAGACGATTTAGAATAAAATGGTGGCAGTTGTAAATGTTTATGTTGCATAACATTAATGCAACTTATTATCAAACCCAACTATTTAGTTAAAAATGCACTTAAGTTAAATTTTGTACCCCAAAACACTATATAATACCTTTGTTTTGCCAAATATAAAATATGAGGTTACAACGACTAAACAGATACCCAAGATGCCCAGGTTAAACATTTTGTGTGTCAGTGAAACCGCGGCAGAATTCAGTACCCCAAAAAGTCCATGGACAACGCTTTAAAAGTTACTACAGGTCATCAGTTTAGAGATACGGGTAAATATTGTCCCTAGAATTATTGCTCTCACTCTTGCGTGTGCAACGATACCCAACATGTGTAGCGCAATTGTTGTTTTTGTACGTAGGCGCACCCGACGCGTTTTTACAGGGGCGTAGGACTTTTAAAAAAAAATTACATTATTTTTACATTTAATTTATTTAATATTATTTTTTTAAACTGTTTTTTTAAACTTTACTTTAATTGCTATCACGTAGTGGGGCATACGAGCCCCCCTATGTGATAGCGTATTGGCAAGGGCAGGTACTCTTTAAGGTGATGCTGGGGTCCTAAAGACCCCTAGTATCACCTTTACACTCTAAATAAGCTATTGAAGTGCAGATCCCACTTCTACGATCCGGTTACTGGATCGTAGAAGCGATCTGGCGACAGCTGAGCCACCAGAACTGCTTCCAGTTTAAATTAGATTATCCCATCATGGGTTGTGAAGGGGTTAACAGGTTCTTTCTTGAACTGATGATCACTTGGCTATTGTATACAACCACTAAAGAACATGATCAGCAGATCTTTGCTCAACTCACTGATTACATGTTTTTTGTTGAGTAAATATTCATACCCTTTATTTATATAATGAAGGTTACCCCTGTAGCTGTGTGACACATCTATTGTTTACACACAAAGGATCTAATTAGCAGCTCAAATGAGGACCTGCTGATTACATGCCTATTGTTTCTGTCCTAACGAGACAGTAATTTTGCCTTTCTTTTTTTACTCAAATGCACTTCACCATTATTGCAAAATTGTGTTTGTTAATTTCACTGAGCCCTAATCAATGCACAGTACAGCTGAGCATTGGTAGCAAGTTTAAAGTAGACTTGAGCTCAAAGTGAAGATTTGCTATGTTATAAGGAAGTATTGATGTCCAGGGTCAGCCACTGGCTCTCTGCTAAATATTTCGACAATGATGATTGTGAGTACTCGTGCGAGTGGTACGTCTGAATTTTGACCACATGTTTCCAGGCTTGTGTCTGTTTAGTACTTTCTGCTGTTTCATCCTTATCCCACATTCACAAGCTTCTGGAAACATTACAACTAAAACACAGCTATGATGAAGAAAGTCATATTGGGATAATTAGCTAATTCATTCTTGGCATGCAGGGAACAATTATAGAATTAATAACCATTCAACAGCAAAGTGTTATTCAAAATAAATTGACAGACGGTGTTTACTAGTTTGCACAGGATGCTTATGATATCTTTTTCAAAATACAGTTCAATCAGTACTAATAATGTTAATTGTGCACTGTACTTATTTTTGGAGGGCATTCTAATAATTATCAGATTATTAAAAAATTATTATTTTTCTTAGTTCATAGGTGTTGTGTTGTCTCATAAAAAGCTTAGAGGGTGGATGTTACAGCAAGTAATGCAACCAAATAGCAGAAATTTTATTAAATTATTTACATAATTAAATAGGTATTCTTGCATGCTATAAATAAAATGTGTTGCTGGCAGACATGAAATTATATACTACATTTTTAATTCTTGTGCTGTACAGCTTTCTGTAAAATGGACAATATCAGACACATTTGTATTTACTTTCCAGCTCACTAGCATCTCTGCATATAATACAACTTCCATTTAGTTCATACAGCTATAGATATTGATTCCTAAAATGATTAGTTATTAAGTATTCATACTCTAAATAGGAAGGGTGAAATGTCTTATATCCCTCAGATCATTCTAGTGGAATGGATTACCTCTTTACAATGTGACCTGAAAGTTAGCTGATTGATGGAAAAATAACTGACCTTTAAAGAATCGCTGATAAATAAGAATCATTTATCAAACCACTTGGTAGCCAGAAAAAAAAGAGTAATCTATGCTGGTTGAATTAAAGTGGAAGACAAAATTGCCAATTGAATTACAATCTGTTGTGACATTTTGGCAAATTGTAATGTTACAGAAATTGTACTTTTAATAAAGTTACTAAGAATACATATATAGACATGGATACCGCCTTTTAAATGCATTTATTGGGATAAACCTGATGGAATGGTAATATAAAAGTATTTAGTAAATATACAGATAATGTTTCTATTTTATAAATATGTAGAATATATATTAAATATAAAATGATGTGTTATAGCCTTAGACAATAGATAGCAATATGTTTTATCTTTCCTAAATCGAAATACAAAAATGCATTTCTCCTAAAGTTTCTCAAGCAAATTGGACCGATCAAGGTTACAGCTTTCTTACAGTGGGCATGCAAAATAAAATTGTTCAATTACAGTGAAGACCAAATATGACAGAGATGACTGGCCACGTTAGATGAAAGCTGCATATACATGCTCATGCAACCTTTTAGCAGTTGCAACGGTTATTAGAGACATTCAGTATCAGGTTACAACTCTCAGCTAGTGATCAGTGCTGGATTTCCATTTTTGGGTGCCTGTAGGCATGAGTGGAAATCTGTTCAGCCTGAGCCGATGCTGTACCCGTTGCGGGGCCCACCGGATTTCACATATGCAGAGAAGGACCCCAGTTTTATGTAAGGCTGCCCTAAATGCCTGTCCTCATCAGAAAGACCTTATGCAGGGCATCCTTATGCACCACTGGAGTCCTTCCCCTGTGTTTTCAGAAGCCAGCAGTTCCTGTAGGTGCTGATGGTCTTGGAGCAGGTGGGTGCATTTTGTGCAGAATCCTTGCTATTGCCAGTGTTGTATCTAGTCACAAAACCGGGAATTAGGCAGAATAGGTACCTGCATGGTGCCTCTCTATGGAGGGCACCTGTAGGTACCTGCCTAATCTGTTGAATATACCAATATCTCATGTACTGCACTTTACCTATACTGTAACATTATTATATAAATATATTTCTATGAAACACAAGTTCTGCACAATGAGATATTTTAATCCTGCCATTTGAGCTTTGCCCTAGAAGGCTATTAGTGGAGGAGGAGGAGGAGGAAAGCACCGGTGGATCTGAGTAAAATCTTGCTGTTATTGGAAACAAGTTATCTATGAAGGAGTGAATATAGAGTGGGAGGAGAGAAAGCTAAAGTTATCCTAATAAGCTATTATATTTGGAAACGCAAATGAGGAAATGTTTTAGCGGTTCCTATAATATAACGCAATCTTAATGAGCATCTGGTGAGTGCATTGGAAAGAAATAAGGAACATGATGATAACCTGTAATTGGGAGTACATTAAAAAAGGAGCACAGTGATAACCTGGGATTGAAGATTTATTATATAATTAATTTATTTATTTGAAGTCTTTGGACTATTATTATGAGTGTTGAATAAAAGACTTTGCACTCTTTGAAGGTTTAATGCATGTGATTTCAAGGAAATGAATTGTGAATACACAACCAGGTTTATATATGATCCATATTTAGTTTTAATTATTGCGCAGATTGTTTCATAGAAAAGTATTTATATAATAACTTTACAGTATAGGTAAAGTGCAGTACATGAGATATTGGTATTTTTGGGAAAGTGAACACACACTTTAGTAGTATTTCAGCTTTCCGTTACAGAAAATATTGCACACATCCTAGCGTGGTCTAATTTGTTAATATCATCTGCCTAATAGTAAATGCAGCTCTGCTAGTGATGAGACAATAATGTAAAATCCCCTCTGCCAGATATTCATGTTAAACTGGCTGTTGACTTTTTTCATGTATTGACTTTAAGCACACATTTCCCTTAAATGTGATTAGAATAAGGGATTGAAGAGAGGACAAAGAAAGCTAGGAACCTTCACCTCATTGACATCCTGTACTCCTACAGTACAAAAGAGTGTAGAACAATATACAGAGGGAAATACATGTTTGGCAATAAGATAAACAACAGTTATGCAAAGGGGTTATGGGGAAAGCAGAACATTAAAGTATATTTGCAAAACAAACTTTGTTTTATTCCAGATAGACCCAAGCACTTGTTTGTGTCCCTCAAAGGAAATGTACTCTAATTTCCTATCTCAGAGACACCACAGGAGTGGAATCCCTTCCAGTGAGGACATACTGCCAGGTTATCAAGAAACCAGATAGACATTTAAAGGGCAGTTTAAAAAATAAAATAAGTTTATTGAAAATAACAATAAACAAAAATGGCAAAAAAACAATGGAGAAAGTCCAGGGTGTACCAAGCGGGTAGCCAGCCGAACCGGGTCAGCAAACACTGAGAGCAGGATGAACAGAAACAATAGTTGGAATCAGGAACCAGGAGACCAGTCAGCAAGAGTCAGGGTCATATACGGAGAACAGGAACAACAGCAGAGCACTTGATGGAACTGAACACATGCAAGGGCGGAGACTAAATGGACAAGCTGATGGTAAAATAGTGGACTGGTGTTGTGTCATCACTGAGACAGGAAGTTGCTAGTAGTTTGTAAGTAGTTGCAGAATGATGATGTTTATGGGTTTGGCCATAGGAGGGCACCAAAGAGGAACAAACAGTGTCAGACACACTCTAACAGAAGACAGGCTGCAGCTCAACTGCACAAAGAAGGGTAAGAAACCCTGACACACTGACAGCAATACAAGCTTGCAAAGAGTTCCAACTATTCCCACTTGCACCATAGAGGTTTTTTGGGAGAACAGACTAAACAAATCCTAATAAGTATTTTGTGTATGTGCTCATTAAATCCTATATACCTAGGTAAAATTAATTTTATGTATTATTTTAATAGAAAATGTATTTAAATACTCTGCAATTACTCTAAATATTCAAATTCCAGCCAGATCCTGCTTATTGATGTTTTAACGTGAGGGAGCAGCCATCAACCTCACCCAGATGAATAGCTTCTGTAGATGACTGTTTCCTAGATCAAAGGTAATGCTAGAGATTATGTGGAAGCCAACCAATGTCTCAACTAATTTACACACTAAAGCAAGTTATATTATGGAAAAGTACACACAGCATAAAAAATTTTTATTTGGCTCAAAGTTAGTAAAAAATGGACTATACAGTTTTGTTTAACAATTTCTAGCATTTCAAAAAACCATAGATACACAAAGTCAGTTAAAGATGAAATAGAGAATGCTGCCGTTGCATGGTATATAGAGGCAATCACTATTTCTGTATTTTGATTGTAATGTCAATGTAGTAAATGAGATAAAAGGACACTAACAGGGATGCTCCGAAATGCTTCTTTCAGTAAGGTCTCCCTATCTCTATGTTGTTACAGGGCATCCTTATGCAGCACTGGAGTCCTTCCTCTGCATTTTCAGAAGCCAGCAGTTCCTGCAGGTGCCGATGGTCTTGGAGCAGGTGGGTGCATTTTGTGCAGAATAACATTCTTTTACATAAGCTCTGCATTGTTTAACATTAACAGAACCAGCAGAACACCATTTCTAGTTGGGGCTTAAACTGTCTCAAAAAATTGTTTGGCAAAAAGTGTATACATTTAAGCTGTTTTAACAGTGCCATTATAAGTCAACTTCATAGCAGTTAATATCTCCTATTATTTCTATTGTCCCAGAATGTGCAGCCTTTTCTTACTATGAAAGAGATTGAGTCTCTACCTGCTCAATAATTCTGAGGAGCCGGTAGCATTCCAATAATAAATTTAGCAACATGCACACCGACATGTAACCCAACCTATAAACACCATCTCACTGCCCATTTACAAAATAATCTTTCACACTGAGGGCCCAGTCACACTTTGGTGTCCTGGTATGTTGCATTAAGTTGTGTTGCATCAAGCAACCTATTCTTTTTAAAGGGCTGTCAACCCACCAAATAAGCTAAACAAAATCAAAACATACATAATTTTCTGCAAAACAGCACACAACAATACATGTTAGTGAATTACCATGCCGCACATTTCTTTAGTGTGTGCGGGTACCATTGAAATTATAGGGCACCACTGCACACTAATGCGTGTAATTGGTATATTGGTGCTTACATTTAGATCCCTTCTCATGTAGAGACAGACACTCACCATTTCTGTTTACCTTTTCTCTCTGAAAGTGAGCAAAGCCATGGATATTAACAGCACAGTTCTGTGAAGAATCAAGGCAAGATTCTGGCTAAAAACACAGGAGAATGTAACCTTAGCGATCTTTAACCTCAACGTACAGCCTAGTTCTCTGAATTAATTCTTACTCTCTTTAGCAACCTGTGGTTCATTTTGAAATTTTGCCAGTCCTAGCTCCTAGCAGTTTTGTTGTATTCTTTGTAATTCTCAAATTATGAAAGTGCATTTAACGCTCTAAACTCCTGCTGCCTTTCCTATGTTTTGTATGGTACAGGTAACATCCCAGAGAATGTAACCTTGGAAGTGTTTTTCTTCAACTTACAGCCTAGATCTCTAAATTAAATCTTAGGGGTTGATTTACTAAAGGCAAGTGAGCTTCACCTCATTCACAAAACTAAGGGGAAACTTCTCCTGCAAAGTGTGAATTCCCTTGCAAAGCGAACAGCCTATTTACCTTTAATAAATCAACCCCATGGTGTCGCTTCAGGGAAGATTCCGTTATGCTTCCTCTTTGAGATCATCTTTACCCAAAGGAGTCTCAAAAATCAATAAAACCTTCTAGAATGTTTTACCCCTTTCTATTCTTAAAAAAATGCCTAACACTATCCGTTTACGTGTAACAATTAAAAGACTGATCCCATCAGTCTAGCACCAACCTAACACCCCTATTTTGTGGTATACAGATCATATCACATGCCAAGTGCCCTTTTCACTGTTGACTAATGAAAAGAAACTAACCAAATCATTACTCAAATAAATGTACAGATCAACATATTAACCAATCAATGTAAATAAATTAACAAGAAAAGTCATCTATAAACCTAAGCCTGTATTATAAAATAGAACATACTCAAATTAAATACAAGTCTATCAATAAATAACCTACATATTTTTTTATTAATTTAAGGATAGTTTTGGTGCTGGGCAAATTGTAAGAAGACAGAAAGCTGCCATACTGCCCATTCTTCACAGCAAAATAATTGCCAGTCAATGACCATAATAATTTGGATAAGAACTTGGGAGATACACCTTAATTTTTTTTAAGAAGAGCATTTTTAAATCCCATCTTGGCTACCAAGATGATCTCTTTTCATTCCTGCAATAGAGCAGACATATATTTTAAGGCAAAGGGAAAAGGTGTATTGCACAAGCAATTAACAAACGTTCATGTGGTCACCATGATGGATCTCTCAGGGTGACCAAGTGACCAAAAGTCTCACATATCAGTTGCTTCACAAAGATCAGATCTTCTCTCCAGGATCTGAAATGTTAGACTTCAACCTGTCTTTTAACAAAATGCAAAACATATTTGATAAGAGTACATTTGTTACAGCAGGAAAACTAAACCATTTAAGAATGATCACTATTGTTGGCTGAGAGATTCCATACTCAGTTAACTAAAAACAAGCAATATGACAGATGTGAGTGTCAGTTGGCATGATGTGGCTGTGTATGGAAAGCCTAAATAGAATGTAAATGTTTTCTGAGATACTGTTAATTCTTTGTGTAACCAACTGCTGATTGTTCTTCCTGGAATGGAGAAACGTAAAGTAAAATTTTATTCCATGTTCACAGAGCCTGTTTGTAGACTGACTAAGGAAGATGAGGGCAACAAGTCCTGACAGTGAGGGAATTTAAATTGTGATGGGTTAATATCTCACATTCTGCCATTCTAAACAAAACTGTTTTATGGCCAATATAAAGTGAAGAAGACAGAATAGCTATTCTCAAAATGTGGGAACATGAGAATGCTTTATTTTAAACTACTAGGAGATATAGTTAATTACAGACTGTAGGTTCTTAGTTTCAGGTAGCCTACATAAAATATTTAGCATTAAGTTATATGTCTATTTCTTCACCAAATGACAATGATTGTATTCTTTGCATATGATAAATTAACTAATTAATTAAGTAGCCTGGGATTACATATAATCAATGCTTTGCAGATGTTAAAACTACTTTTTCTACAGTAATTTTATTCACTGTACTTGATGCTTTCAGTTATCAAAGTTTTGCTATAACCTGATCTCAACAAATTCATGTTCCAAATTTCTTCCTACAATATATTTGAAATGTTATTGTTTACACTTCAATGGACCAAGTCTAATCATGAATTCCTGGCTCTGTTTCTTGTTTTTACACAAATCAAAGATAAATCCAGGTAACACATTTTATTATATTCAATAGACACCTGTTTATGTAACTGCAATGAAATGCAATGCTTTTTCTGTCTCCTCTTCCGTCTTTTAGCACACTTTTGTCTACCAGTACAAAGGTAATTTAGCAAAACTGTAGGAGTTATCTCAAGGCTAACACTATTATAAACCTGGTGTCATTCTACAGAGCTTAGGAAGCATGAAATGTGCCATCATTACGATTATCTGAATTTCTCTACTTCAGAATCTAAACCACTAGAAAATGTCATATTTGCTGATAAGATGATGAATAATAATTACATCACTCTCTTCATACTATAGAAAAAATTCAGCCTAGACAAACAAAGTTTGAAAATAAACAAATAAAAATGATGCTTGCTTGCTATAAAAAAAGGAAGATTGAACCAAGTTCTACATTCTTTGGCATAGATTACCTCTAAAATCAAGCAGGTGGTGGTACATGTGATGCAGGCCAATAACAGCAAATAAATAATAATAATAATAATAATAATAATTTCACATTCATCATTATAGCTTTCTATATGTGCATGGGTTTTTTACTATATAACAAAAAAGCATCGAAAATTTTGAAAAAAAAAACCTGTAATGAAACATTTATTATCACCCCAATATAAAAGTAGACACCAATCATGTCAAGCCTTAAAACTGCAAGTGCTCGCAAAATCACCCAAAAAACCACACCCAAAATTGGTCATAGGTGAAGCTTTAAAATGTTTTACCACTCATCGGTTTAGTGTTATCAGTGATTGATGGCCCTAGAATTATTGCTCTCACTCCAACATCCACATTGATATGTAACATGTTTGGCACAATGGGCACAATTGTGGTTTTCACATGTAGGTGCACCCGACGCATGTTTGCATATGTATGTGGGGGCAGGGGATTTTAAGAACATTTTAATTTTTTTATATGTGATTTGATTTTTTAATGCTTCTTTAATTTTTTAAAAACTTTTTTTACACTTAACTGTATTGCTATTACTGTACGATAGCCAATTTACATGACAGGTCCTCTTTATGGAGACATCAGGGGTCTCCAAGACCCTAATGTCACCTAGGGACATCCAAAGAAGCTGATGAAGCAGAGATCTGTTTTAACAGCTTTTTCCTGTTTCTGTAGCTGGGAATGACAGCTGAATGTGGAATTGATGTAATATACACTGTACATCACTTCCTGCATTCTGACACTGGAGATGAGATCAGAGGGAGATTGTGTACTGATCTCCCTTTGATCTCCGGTGACAGAGCCGCCATGCTGGTCCCAGCCCGCACCGGGCACAGCGGATCTCGGGACTAGGGGCGGGGGCAGAGGGGGGGCTGTGCACCAGCACAAAATGCAAGCAATCAGGCTTCTCTACAGATGCGAGAATGCTCGTATTTAAACAGCTATCGCTGGCTGTTTAAATTTATTGTAGTTTTCCCACTCGTGCATGCGCTGAGTGCTGCGCACAAGTGGGGGCAAGGGGGGACGTCTTAAAATGCCCACCCGCATCTACAAGGCTCCCGTCTGGCCCTTTAGGTATGACCAATGGACAGGAGGTGGTTAAAGATGTACATTCCAGACCCATCATCCCCATGTTTACTTCTCTCCTAATTTACTAAACTAGGCATATTCACAGCTGATGTCCCGATACCTTATATTCATGTTTCTTACAGGTTGGAGAATCATCAAAGTGTGAAGAAAAATTGAGGACAGCAACCATTGAAATGACAACATCAGAAACAAGTCATCAAAGGCAGTTTTCTTACCTGACAAGTGTGACCTCACCTTTCCTGAAGATTACCAACAAATCATAGTTACATAATTACATAGTTTCAAAGTATTTGAGGTTGAATAAAGACACAGGTCCATTAAGTTCAACCTTTGTGTGCCTGTGTGTGATTGTGCATGTATATGTGTGTACACGAGTCCCTGTGTGACCTCGTTTTAAAGAGTACCTTTACCCCTGTGGGGTCTATTCACTAAGCTGCCGTAGGCAGCCGAGTGACTAACTGACCCGAAGCGAAGTGAGCTGAACGTTGTTCGGCTATTCACTTCAGGCTGGTACGGCTGATTCCAGCCGTATATCGGCTGAAATCAGCCATAAATCGGGTGGCTTTGGCTGGCTTTGGGTCGACCAAATATGCTCAGCATGTTCGGCCAACCCGAAGTGCAGAAGGAGTTCGATTTAGCTGATCCAACATCTGGATCGGCTAAGCCAAACCTCCGGCAGGCTACTTGCTGCTGTTCGGCCTATTCTCATAGATGTTGAACAGAAGTGAGTGAATAGCCGAATGCAGCTGAGCGGCATTCGGCTCGGCTGTTCTGCTCGGTACCTCCGTGGTACCGAGCAGAATAGAAAAACAGTTTTAAAAGTAGTAAAATAGAAAATAGAAAATGACTGGGTGGAGCTAGCAGTGACAGCTAGCTCCACCCAACTGTTTTCTATTGGCCGGGCGGTTCTGCTGCCGTCAGAATAAAAAATGAAAAAAAAATCACCATAAGAATGCATAGCTAGATTCCTATTGGCTATTTCACTTTGCAATAGCCAATAGCCAGCTAGCTATTGCACCCGCTCTCTGCTGCTTTCAATCACCAGAGGAGGACCTGATGGAGAACTGCAGGTCCCCCTCTGCTGATTGACAGCAGCAGTGGGCGGGTGCAATAGCTAGCTTGCTATTGGCTATTGCAAATTGAAATAGCCAATAGGAATCTAGCTATGCATTCCTATGGTGAATCTTTTTTAGTATTCTGACTGCAGCCACGGCTCTGATGTCAGAAGAAAAAAAAACGAGCAGGGAAAGGTTTACTCTGCTTGATCGAGCAGAGTGAACTTTTCTGGGAGAAAATGTTTCTCTCCCGGGCGGCCGGGAGTCATATTAGACTTCCAGAGTGTCCGGGAAAGTAATGACAGATGGCGTTCCTGGTTAGGAGGTAACCAGGAACGCCATCTGTCATTACACACTGAGAACACGGAGAGGCCGCTCTCAGTGTGTAATGACAGCATCCCTGGTTAGCTGGTAACCAGGGACGCTGATCTCTCTGAAAGTGGCCGGAGCCAGCCATGAGAAGACGGCTGGCTCCACCCAGCTGTCAGGAGCAGGCTGTCGGCCAGCCATTTGGCCAGCTTCAGCTTTCACCGCGGCTCAGTCGAGCCGCGGCATATGCCTTCGGCTCAACTGAGCCACTCGGCCAACTTCGGGAACTGTACGGTCTATAGTGAATAGCCGGTACAGCAGCCCTTCGGTGCTGGGGCCGAAGCTAGCCGAAGGATCAGCCGAAGCTACAGCTAGATCCTTCGACAGCTTAGTGAATAGACCCCCGTATGTTACGGTCTCTGAGGAAGGTATCTAATTGATTTTTGAATGATTCAGTACTCTCGACTGATACCACTGCTTGTGGCAGTGAGTTCCAGACTTTAACCGCTATTACTGAAAAAAGTCCCTCCGCTCCTTGTGGTTAAATTTTTTCCCCACCAATTTTCATTGGTGGCCTCTAGTCCTTGTTATGGAGTTTACTTTAAAAAGCTTATTTCTGATGTAGCCATCACCACTAAACATTGTGTACATCAAAATCATGTCCCCTCTTAATCTCCTCACTTCCAGCGTGAACAAGTTTAGATTTAATAACCTTGTCTCATAGTTTAGGTCCCTCAGCCCCTTAATTAGTTTTGTTGCCCTTCTCTGGACTCTCTCCATCTCCAGGACATCTTTTCTGTGGATTGGTGACCAAAACTGAACCGCATACTCCAGATGAGGCCGAACTAGTGATCTATAAAGTGGTAAAAGTATTGCTTTGTCTCTACAGTACATTCCCTTTTTTAATACAAGACAGTACTCTGCTAGCTTTATTTGCTGCAGCCTGGCATTGCAAGTTATTAGTCAGTTTGTGGTCTAATATGACCCCCAAATCTTTTTCCATTTCTGACTTTCCTAGTGGAGTACCCATTATTATGTATTCCTCTTGACTATTCTTAGTCAAAAAAGACAACTTTTTCAACATTAAACCCCATCTGCCTTATAGTTGCCAACTTCCCTATTTTATCCAGGTCCTCCTGTAATGTTATAGTGTCTAAGTCCATGTCTATCACCCTCCCAATTTTAGTGTAATCTGGAAACACAGAAACATGGCATTTAACACCTTCTCCAATATCATTAATAAACAGGTTGAACAGTATGGGGCCATAGCACAGAACCCTGAGGCATGCTACTCTCGACCTTAGACCAATCTGAAAAAGAGCCATTTATCAATACTCTCTGGGGACGTTCCTGTAGCCAGTTCTCTATCCATGTACAGACCATTTCATCTATGCCCATAGATCTCAGCTTGTGTATTAAGCGTTTACGTGGTACTGTGTCAAAAACTTTGGGAAAATCCAGATATACCACATCCATTGGCCTCCCCCATCCAGATCTCTACTCACCTCTTCGTAGAATGTTAGTAGGTAGGTCTGACAAGAATGGTCCTTCCCAAATCCATGCTGATTATCATTTATTATACCGTTGTCATGAACAAAATCCACTAAATAGTCCTTTATCATTCCCTCTAACAGTTTACATACTATTGATGTTAGACTGACTGGTGTGTAGTTCTCAGGTTGGCATCTTGAACCTTTTTTGAAAATTGGTACTACTGTAGCTTTCTGTCAGTCACTTGGTACCGTTCCAGTCATTATGGTGTCCTTGAAAATGAGGAATAATGGTCTCGCTATAACCTGGCTGAGTTCTTTAAGTACCTTGGGGTGCAAGCGCAGGTTATCTGTTCCTAGTGCTTTATTTGTATTTAGTTTTTCCAGTATTTGTTGGATCCCGGCTACTGTCAACCACTGAGGTATTTTACGCACTAAGCTACTGGCATTCTTAGCTCCATGAAACACGTCTTTTTCCTGAGTGTATACTGAGGAGAAAAATGAATTTAACACATCAGCCTTCAAATCAAATCAGACATGCTGGTATCCCTGTATATAAATATAAATACCCATTCTAAAATGTTAAAATAATCCATAAGGGTAAAAAAGGGTAAAAAAAATATAGAGTTACCATTCTACTGTGGCTACCTACAAATATGATTAAAATAACTGAAATACGGGCTTTCTATGCTCCATTTCCCACACTATCATTTGTTAAATGCTTAATTAATTAGCGAAAGTAACAGGCATACTACAATGTTCCCTCTTGAGCGATTGAAGAATTAGGATCATTGTAAAAGTACAATTAAAGTGTTTGTGGATTAGGAGGACTTAGTGAAGTCTAGCCTATGATTTGAGAGTTCTCACTGGACTTTATCTCTGTTCACAGAAATTGTCATATTGGATACACATATAATCTAATAAACTTACATGTTGTCTTAAAGTCATTTAACTATTTTCTACAATAAACTAAAGCTTCACAGTGAGACAAAATATGCGATAAGCATATATCTAGTTAATAAAGTGATATACTTATTATCTCATGGCTATAACAAATAATGTTTCAATACATCTAGACACTTTTCAGCTTGCAAAAGAGATACTATGGGAAAAATAGAAGTTTAAACACTTTAGTACAGTTTTAACAGCTAAAACATATGGAAAACACCTCACATTTCTTAACATTTTCCTGGAGGTGTAACACCATGCAGCATCATGGAAGAGTGCAATTCCCTTGCAAAGTGACCAGCCTATTTTCCTTTGGTAAACTAAAAAAAGTGTGATAAAAAATAAAGATAGAATAGTTAGATGAGGACTTGATCTAGGTCAGTTAGTGCCAGTGTTGGCATTAAAGTCAGGATCAATGTTAGGGTCAGTATAGTCAGGGTTATAGTCGATGGCAGGGTTAGTATAAACATACAGGTGTTTAAGATATAGCATAAACATAGATTTTATATTTGTGCCAGTGCCAGTTTTAATGTCAGTGTTAGTGTGTTCAGGTAGGGGAAAAAGTTATTATTATCTATGGACCCTACTACAACAAACAACAAATAATATAGATACATTCAATAATATAATACCCTGTTTCCCTGAAAATAAGACCTACGCCAAAAGTAAGACCTAGCACTATTTTTCAAGATTCCTGTAATATAAGACCTACCCCGAAAATAAGACCTAGTTTGGTGGTATCATGTGAGGGAGAACTGGAAGAGCGGGAGACATGGTATCAGCCTGCAGGGACATACTGTATTAAGGGGATGACAGGGGACTTCCTCCGGCCAGCTCAGTGTCAGGGAGCAGTCCAGTACCATGCTGTCCCCCTAAAGGCACTGTTTCATGTAATGGTACCGTACTTTACAGCACTGTCCACTGTCTGATGTCCCAACCTCTGCACCGCTGGTACCCCTGTCCCTGATGGCAAAGCAAGACGGCGCTGTAGAAAGCAATGCTTCGGCGGCGGAGTGAGCAGAGCCGTATTAGCCGATACTTCTTCTATAGTGCCGATTACTGTGACAGGCGGTGTGATACCAGATAACTTTGGATTGTTGTACATAAATAACTTTAGATTGTTGTACATTTTGTTGCACATTAAAAAAAAAAGACATCCCCTGAAAATAAGACCTAGGTGTGTTTTTTGGGGGGAAAAAAAATATAAGACAGTGTCTTATTTTCGGGGAAACACGGTAAAAAGAGAAAACAAAAAAGAAAACAAAACAGATTCTTCTGACGTCAGAAGATTTTTTTTTGCTTATTGGTGGTGCTAGGTTAAGGTAATGGAACTTTTCTTAAAATTATTTGTTTACTGGTTTGGGTCAGTTTTCCATTTCAAACGGATGCCGTTCATTGTGATTGATGAGGATCCACATTGTAGGATGACATGATTGATGGTGGGTGTGCAGCAAGGAACATTTTTTTTAATAAAGGACTTGTCAAATGTCCAAATGTCTTTAGTTACTGTTTACTTTTTTGTGAATGAGTTGGGGTACTAGGTACCTCTTACTCATTCCTATGGGAGGGGGGTCAGCATCTGGAAGACCTCCTTATTCTTAAACTCTCCTAAAGAAGGCTTCCAGATTCTGATTAGACCCCCACTCCCAGACCCCCTCAACCACCAGGCCAGGGTTGTGAAGAAGAGGCCCTTGTCCTCACCAATGTGGGGACAATGTGCTTTTCCAGAGGGACTGCCATGCTTGTCAGGAGCAATCCCCCCAGGTTAAGGACATATGACCTGGTATGGTTCAGGGCAGGGGGTCACACACCTGGCCCCCATTCCTGGCTCAACAGGCTGCATGCTTGGAAAAAGTCTGGATTTTTAAAGGAAGTTTTGTGGGACCCTATGTCTTTTTTGGGGGATGGATAAGGGATGGCAATAGATGAGGCTGCTGTGTTTACAAACAGAATTAAGTTGCCAGTAGCTGTCATTTGTCAGCAAATTAAACAGCATTTTTTTCTTTGTAAATGTTAGTTTTGTTTTAGTAGGTTGTAAAGATCATACAGACAAACTTACAGGAGGGTTCAAGGCATCCCCCATTGATGTTATTTAAAATAATTGTGTATTTTATTTTGCCCTTTGTTCCCAGCCAATTGAAAATTGTTTTTACATTTTCTTTTGCTTTGGTAAATGTCCTCCAGGGTACTACCAATTTCCCTTTGCACTTTGTTTGACAATCCATTGCCTATTAGCCTACAAAATAGCCATTAATGATTTATAAGATCCACTCCCATTGATATCAATGAGGTCTGGCTTCAGAACCCAAACGTAAGTAAAGTTTATTGAAACTGCCCAAACTGAACCCAGATATATTCATCTCAACACTAGTCCTAAACACAACAAGATATAATTCCCCAGGTGAAATCAGCCGTACCAGCCTGAAGTGAATAGCCGAACAGTGTTCGGCTCACTTCACTTCTGATCGGTCATTCACTCGGCTGCCCTCGGCAGCATAGTGAATAGACCCCAAAGAGGTTGTAAATATATGTACAATTTTGCTAACACATATCAAAGTTGCAAAACTAGGTTTAGGTATTAAGGTTTGTTTTTACCCATTATTAATGGGTTAAACTTTCAATAGTCTTTGTTTACTAGTAATATTAGGCAATCAATGACTATTAAAAGTATAACTTGCTGTCACTGCCTTTTTCTTTGTATCCTTATATAAATAAGTAATTGGCACATGCTAATGATTTGCTGTTAATGCACATCTTTTCAAATGACATCAGCTAAGGTCATATAATCAGACAGCAAGCTTAATACACAAATGATCTTGTTATTTCTCAAATAGGGATGCATGACTGTTTGTTACTCATCTGTAATATGATCTTGCTAACTATGCCAACACATTTCTGAAGCAATGATCTCAAGTAAGCTAAAGACTACCATAAAGTAATTAAAACAGCATCTGCATTTAATTTAAATACAAAATGATTCACTATTATTTTCATGTCAAATATGTCTCCTTTGAGCCGCAAATATATATTAATGCACCAAAATAATACACAATGCTGACAATTTATTGTGAAAATGCTTTCTTCAGGCAATGTGTTGATTAACTATCCACTGGATCTGATTTGACCAATGAACCTTTGAGGTCATAGCCTTTCCTAAATCCAATTACTGGGGACCAGTGTAAAATGAAAGTGAATGAATATCACTGACCTTTTCTTGTATTTCTAAAACTTAAATGGAAAGTGTTTATCAATCCATTGGTTGAAAAATAGAATGCATGTGCACAAACAGGTAATACTGTGAATTTACCAAATTAGAAAAACAAATTAATTAATGATAATACTGTTATAGATTCTCTTGTTATAGATAACTTTGCGACAGTCAAATCTGTATAAAAAACACTGTTTCTAAGACAGTGTATCATCTTCTCTCATACACTGTGTTCATTCTACAATGATTTCAGTCCCTTCATATCCAATTAACCTCTACACCCTCCACTGACTCTTCAGGATATATTTGGTACTATATTAATTTGTTAGCCTAGTCATAGGGCAAACTATATTAACTTCTGAAATACCTGTATCTTTCACAGATCTCAGAGCTAAAAATAAGTTAAAATTACTTCAATGATCACAATGTGGTGGTAAAAAAGGCAAACAAAGAAGCAGTTTTTGTCATTTATTTTCTCTTTAGTGAGACCTTCTTTTGGACCAAGATAAATGATAAGCCTCTGCTTGACATTATTGTTTTTTATTTGGTTGTGGTCCATTTGTGAGACATGAATAAATGTCAGTTTAAATGAAGTGCTCCGAATAGATAGTCTATTGAAACGGGCAAACAGAATTTTGGCACATACATTTGGTATATCAACAGTATTATTAAGAATGTATATATATTGCCCATCCACATTAAATATGTACATATGTGTGTATGCAACAGTGCAGCATGTTTATATGTTCTGCAAATGTGTTATGGAAATTGTTAATTTTAGATTTTTTAGATTTCTTTTTTCTTTAGATCACTCTTTTTTTATGAACTGTACATGTTGTTGAAATCATTCTTTTGAGTGCCACAAAAATAATTACAGGATATACAGTAAACAATTCAATAAAAGCATTTTGCATAAAATAATATGTTTTAAAGATGATCATATTAACAATGTAAGCTTTGAGAGCACTTAAAGCGGAAGTAAAGAAGGGACAAAAAAGCCCTGAAGAAGTGTTTGTCATAATGTGCTAGTATGCACAGCATATACGCACATTATGGTCAAATTATCTTGTAGGCTATCTCCTTCAGTGCTGGGCTGTCATCTCTCTTCTTCATCACAGGCACTTCCATCTTCATCCAGTCTTCTACCAGGCTCGGTGTATTTGACCTCTTGATTGGCCAGAGCCAATTGTAATGAAAGGTATTTAATTAGTTGAGCCTGTTTCTTCTACTTATGGTCTGAAACAGATTTTTGCATTAGAGATCCAGATTTGATGATCATCAGGCAGTGTATATAATTCTTGTCTGGATTACCTGTTTACAATAGTTTTGTGCATTTGTTGCTGTCCTACAACAGTATTTGAGGATACAATAATCAATCAGAGCG